>NW_020945211.1:0-35601 GCF_900497805.2 Vombatus ursinus | reverse complement strand
CTGGACATCCCATAGACATCTTAACCTCAACATGTCCAGAATATGTCATTATCATTTTCCCCAAACCCATTCCTCTTTTGAACTTCTCTCTGAGACCCACTAACCATCCCTCAAAATACTCTTCTTAATTTTTCTCTCTGTTGAAGGGACCACCTTCTTCGAATCTTCCAAGTGTGCAATCTCAGTGTTATCTTCAAATCTTTACTCTCTCTCATCCCAAGTATCCAAATTAGTTGCAAAATCTGATTATTTCTATCTTCATGACATCTCTTGCATCTCTTCTCACTACTCACACAGTCCCCTTAGCTATGGATGTCACCACCTCATTACATTTGCCTTCTAATTGTTCTCCTTGCCTCATGTCTCCTCCCACTTGAATCCATTCTCAACCCAAAGGCCAAAGTGATATTCCTTAAGTGTAGGTCAGACCATACCATTCCCCTGTTCAATAAATTCCAGTGGCTCTCTGACACTGGCGGGTTAAAACATAAATTCCTCTTTTTTTAAAAAAAAAAAAGCTCTTCACAAATCATACATTAGGGGATGCCTGAATAAGTGCTGGTATATGATCATGATGGAATACTACTGTGATATAGAAATGATGACAAGGATCATTTCAGAAAAATCTGGGAAGACTTGTATGAACTGATGCAAAGTTAAGTGAGTAGAAACAGGAGAATAACTGACATAACAATAATAACAATATTGTAAAGATGGACAACTTCAAAAGACTTGTGAATTCCGATCAACACATTGATCGACCACCATTCCAGAGGCTTCATGATGCAAGGGTCTGCCTGTCTCCTGGTAGAGTGGTGATGGAATCAGAGTACAGAATGAGACTTTTTTATTGGCAGAGGTGGCATGACCAATACAAGAATTTATTTTGCTTTACTATACATTTTTGTAACAAAGGTTTTTTTTTCCCTTGCTTTCAGGAGGGAAGAGAAGGAGAAGGAAGGTGAGAAGAAAAGAAGATAGACCTCCATTTGAAAGTAAAATAAAATTTAATTTAAAAAAAATAGTTTCCATTTTGTGAGCTAAGTAGGTGCAAGCAAGCCAAAGGAGGCAAATTACCATTAAAAATGCCTTTACCATTTGCTTGTTTGCTTCCTTTCTTCTATTCTACTTCTCCTTCCTTCTCTCCTCGCCTTCCTTTTTTCAGCTTTTTTTTTTTTTTGAGACTGAGTCTCCCTATATCCAGCAAGCTGGAAGTATAGTATCCACTTATGCCACTGCTGATGAACATAGAAACTTTGATCTGCTCAGTTTATGACTTAGATTGGTTTGCCACTCCTTTGTAAGCCTAATGCCACTCTTAGAGACTCATCATATTGGGGCTGGACTTAGTACAGAAACCCAATTGACTTTATCCTTACTGAAGTTCTACTGGGCCCTATTCTCTCAGTAGCAGGAAATATTGGCCTGTACTACCACATCTGGCTTCTATGCAGCTGTCAAAAAAAAAAAAATCCAAGGGGCAGCCAAGTGGTGCAGTGGATAGAGCACTGGCGTTGGAGTTAGGAGGACCTGAGTTCAAATCCAGTCTCAGATCAGACACTTGACACTTATTAGCTGTGTGACCCTGGGCAAGTCACTTAACCCCGATGACCTCGCAAAGAAAAAAAAATCCAAGCTTTGAATAACCATATAAAAAATACTCCAAATCACTAATAAGTAAAGGCATGTGAACTGAATAACTCTTACTTATCAATTTGACAAAGATGATAAAAATATAAATAACAAATATTGAAATGACTGTGAGAAATCAATAATAATAATAAACAATAATAAAACAAACATACAAAAAATGTGCTCTCTTAATAAAACAATGCATTGTTGGTGGAGCTGTGAACTGATCCACCCATTCTGGAAGGTAATTTGGAATTTTGATCCCAAAGTTATTAAACTGTGCATATACCCTTTGACCCAATAATATCATTACCAGTCCTATATTCTCAAGAGATTAAAAAAAGGAAAAAAAAATCCATGTATTCAAAAATAGTGATAGAAGTTCTTTTTAGAGTCAAAGAATTGTAAAGTAAGGTGGTACCTATCAATTAGGAAGTGAATGAATAGATTATGACACATGAATATAATGGAATACTATTGTGCTATAAGAAACAATGAAAGGGAAGATTCAGAGAAACCTGGGAAGAAATATTGAATTGATCTTTAGTGAAGCTTTTTCCAAACCACTGTTTAATCCAACAGTTCTCAAAGTATGGTCTGTAGACCCTTGGGAGTCCCTGAAGCCCTTTCAGAGGGGTCCATCAGGCCAAAACTATTTTCATAATGGTTTTAATATGGTAATAGCAATAGATAAAAACTCTTAAGGGAGAGGGACTTCGATAATTTTAAGAGTGTGAAAGGGTCCTTTATACACAAAAAAATTGAGAACCACCAGCCTAATCCATAAACTCTGACTCTATTAGCGATATCCACACTGTTTTGGTCTAGTGATATTCCTTAAACCATCTTTTATTTAAAATTGTGATATTAATAAGAATAATAAAAACATATATCTTAAATGTGGGAAAAATTTATTCTTACGACAAGATGAAACATAGCATTAGGCAGTGATTGAATAATGTTATCCCTTTCACTCACCTTAGCCCTAAAATGAAAATATTTTGGGGTGGAGATTATAGATAGAATTTTGGTTTATGTCCTTACCATTTAAGTATATATTAGTACTTTGATTCCCCACCAAAATATTCACCTTCTTTTTACAAAATAGTCTCAGAGTGAAAACTACATTCCTTGTTTCTGGTATCTTGTTGCCAGATTAACTTAAAACAAACATTAATTCCTACCACATTGCTCCCTACAACTAAGTCACTCTCTTATTATTTGTAAGCCAGAGTTAATAAAAACAAAGCAATCAATTAAAAGATAGAGAGATCCTGAAGGATGTCAATTTAAGAAAAAAAAAATCCTGACAGTCCTTTTCCTTGTTTTTCTTTTACTGGATCATGCCCAGTTCAAACTCAAAGGAATCATAAAAGAGTTTATCAAAATATTTCCTGTAATATTTCTTGTGTCCATCTCCCCTGCCTTCCTTGCCTGTGACCCTTAGCTTCACTAGAGGCTCTAAAGCAATTGTAGCAAAGTAGAAGAGACTTGAAGTCATGATTAGAAAACATAGAAAACAGGATATCACGAAACAATAGAAACCAGACGCTGTGTGTAATAGCTAGGAGCCTTGAAAATGGAGAACTAATTCCTCTGTCATTATCCTGTCCTGTCTTTGGGAGAGAAGCACCCTGATTGATGACACCACAGAATATGGGGGAAGACAGTGAGCCATCAGTTTTGTCTTAGGTACCTAGGAGGCAAAGTGGATAGTGTGCTTTACCTGAAATCAGTTCAAATCCAGCCTCAGACACTTACTAGCTGTGCTCTCTTCAGCAAGACATTAAATTTTGTCTACCTCCTTTAGAGATGTTTACTCATTCGTGGAGATTTTAATAGCACCAGATTTTATTTTACTAAAAAAATTACATTGATGAAATATTTCATGGTAAGATATTCTTTGACTTCATAAACCTTTTGATCAAAATTCTCTAAAAGACTCGCGTCAAGAACAGTGTGCTATATAATTTGGAACTATGGCCAAAGGGCTATAATACTGTGTATACTCTTTGATTCACCATTACCACTATTCCACTACTAGGTCTGTATCCCAAAGGAAAAAGAGAGAGAGACAGAGAGACAGAGAGAGACAGAGACAGAGACCAAGACAGAGACAAAGAGACAAATAAAGAGAGACAGAGAAGAAGAAGAAGAAGAAGAAGAAGAACTTATTTGTACAAAAATAATTATAGCTGCTCTTTTGTGGTGGCTAAGAATTGGATTGAGGGGATGTCCACCGATTGGGGAATGGCTGAAAAAGTTGTGGTATATGATTGCAATGGAATATTATTGAGCTATAAGAAATGACTAGCAGAATGATTTCAGAAAAACTTGGAATGACTTACATGAACTGATTAGGGGTGAAGTGAACAGAACCAGGAGATCATCGTATGCAGTAACACATATTGTATGAAAAACAACTGTGAATAACATAGCTATTCTCAGCAATACAATGACCTACGACAATTCCAAAGGACCCATGATGAAAAATGCTATCTACCTTTAGAGAAAAAACTTATGGTATCTGAAAAAACCCAAAACATACTATTTTTCTTTCTTCCTTCTTTCCTTCCTTTCTTTTCTTGCACAAAATGACTAATATGGAAATATCCTAATTGCTAATGTATATCAGATTGCTTATCATCTCAGGGAGGAGGAAGGGATAGACTTTAGAACTCAAAACTTTAAAAATGTTAAAAATTGTTTTTACATGTAATTGGGAAAAAATAAAATATTATTTAAAAAAATTTTTAAGGAATAATATACTATGCAGAGTGGAAAGTACACAATTTTTCAAAGTGGTATTTCCCTCATTGTAAACTAATATGATGACATGTATCAGTTCACAATCAACAGAATAGGATAATACTGTACCATATGAAACCATGAATGTGAAGAATTTAGAAAAGCATGGAAAGACTTAGGAACTGATGAGAATGAAATAAGCACAGCCAATAAAACAATATACACAATGACTACAAATAACAGAAGTGAAAAGGGTGATAAACTCTAAAATTGAATGCGATGTTATTATAATAACCAAGTGCAGCCCTAAAGAAGCAATAAGAAAATGCACCTCTCTTCTTTGCAGAGGTGGGGGACTATGGGAATAGAATACTGCATATACTGTTAGATTCAATTGATACAGTGATTAGGTTTTTAGAGGCTTTTTTGCAGTCAAGGGCTGTTTGACACCTGTTTTGTATCTTAGCTCATTGCTGTGCTCAGCAATGTAGTAGGTATTCAATTATTTCTTGCTGACTGATTGCTGCTAATATTGGCATTCCACAGTCCCCTCTACTGCCCCACTAACTATAGTATTACATAGGGCCTTTCCCTAATATTCTGCTAAACTTAATTTGTTTATCTTTGTATATTTGTGCTTTTGGTTAGGAAGGGAATACAAGAAGTATAGGAGAATTGCTTGCTGTAATTCAGGTCTGTAAGGAGTGCCCCTGTCTCCTTCTCTCTTTTTTTCACCCTTCTCTTTTTTCCTATTCTTTTTTTTTAAATTCTTTTTCCTAAGGTGAAAAGTTGCAAGGGGTAATAGGGTGGGACAGAATGGAAAGACCCATTCCCTAGCTGTCACCCCCAGCTCCAAGCCCCAGCTATGCAGCAGGAATATACTTCTTCCTCCATTCAAGTCACATACTCTGAGCATTTCTTCACATACCCAATTTAAATACTCATCCAACTTTGCATTGATGTCTGTAACCTGAATATGTTCACCAATTAATGCTCTTCATCTAGGCATCAGCATTTTCAAGGGCAACATCTCTCAAAGCACAGCTTCGTCACTCTGTGTGTACACTCCCATTAAACAATTGTGGTATATATCATTGATAGAAACAAACCAGAAACCTAAAGAGTTATCCTGGGTTTGATTCATGTAGCATTTTCCCCTATGCCAGATAATAAATAACTTTATGAAGAAATGTTCCTGGTAACCATTTCTCACTAGGACCAAGATATAATGCTATGTGCTGAATGACCAGTTGAGGGAGAAATGAGACCAGAAAGAAGAGAAATAGAAAAATAAAAAAAAAGAAAATACATTCTGGATTTCCTTCCTTCCTGTCTTCCCTCTATTTCTTCTTCTTTCCCTCTCTCCCTCATTTCCTTCCCTTCTTCCTTCTCTCACTCTTTTCCTTCCTTCCTTCTTTCCCTTTCTGCCTTCCTTCCCTCCTTCTCATGTGAACTCTTTTCAATTCAATTCTGTCTAATTCATTCAACTCAATAAGGGTTTATTATCTGTGCTATCCCCTGGAACTACTAAGACAAAATCTTTACAATCCTGCCCTCCTGGATCTTACCCATATTGGTGGCAAAATAAATGAAGCAATGTGATATAAAAGAAACAATACTGGATTAGTCAAGGAGACACCCACAATGCTAATCTTTGAACATTTCTAGACATTAGACCAAGGCTTTAAACTTATTTGCATTTTGAATTAATAAGAACTCCTTTCTCAGAAGGTCTGGTGAAGATGGCAAGGTAAAGGCAGGGACTAACCTGAGCTCTCCCAAATTCCCCTCCAAACAACGTTAAAATTATGCCTCAAGAGGAATTCTGGAGCAGCAGAACCAACAAAAGGATGGAATGAAACAATTTTCCAGCCCAAGACAACTTAGAAAGTTGGCAGAAAAGGTCTGTCCCACTAAGGTGAGAGTGGAGCACAGTCCAAAACAGGCTGCAGCAGGCTTTGGGGGTTACTGAATCAGCAGCAGTGACTTGCAGAGCTCTCAGCCCACAGAAGGTAAGGAAATCTGACGACTGGTCAGAAGGACATTAGAGGGGACCCTTTGGAGGCACTAGGTGCAGAACTCTGTTGCATATCTATACTCAATTCCTGTCATAGTCCTAGGATGAAGAGAAGCACTTTTGTGAGGTCACAGAAGCAAGGACCCTGGTCACAGTACCAATGCAGGAAAAGAGTGCTTGTGGTCACTAACACACCAGAGCACAAGCCAGGAGAGCAGTGGTCACACCTCTTCTTAGATGATATCACCTTGGAAGAACTGAAAACTTACACACTCCCAGAACTAATTCTGAAAATAGCTGCACAAAAAAAACTAAAGGGATAGTGCTCCCACTAACCTGGGAACAGAGCCAAATTTTAATATACAGTTAATAGTCAAGAAATAGGCTGGAAAATGAGCAAACAACAACAAAAAGAACCTGACCATAGAAAATTATTATGATGACAGGGAAGATCAAAACACAAACTCAGAAGACAAGAAAATAAAAACATCTACATCTAAAACCTCAAAGAAAAAATGTGAATTGGTCTCAAGCTCAAAAAGGATTTTAAAAATCAAATAGTACAGGTAGAGGAAAAACTGCAAAAAGAAATGAGAGTGACACAAGAAAATCATGAAAAACGCTAACAGCTTGGTAAAGGATACATACACACACAAAAAATACTGAAGAAAATAACACCTTAAGAAACAGAATAAACCAAAATAAGAAAGAAATCAGAAATCTGGGAGGCTTGCAGTCAGTGTTTCTGATAAAAGCCTTATTTCTAAAATATAAAGAGAAGTAAGTCAAATTTATAAGAATACAAGTCATTCCCCAATTGATAAATGGTCAAAGAATATGAACAGGCAGTTTTCAGATGAAGAATGAAAAGATAAAAAAGAAATTCCTTTCCTTTCTCTTCATCTATTTTCTTCATCAGAGTAAGGAAGGGAGGAAGGGAGAAAAAAATTGAAACTCAAAATTTTACAAAAATGAATGTTGAAAACTATCTTTACATGTAATTGGGGGAAAATAAAATGCTATCAAGAAAAACAAAACAAAACAGGCTAAATGGTAAAAGACACAAAAATCCACTGATGAGAAAAATTCCTTAAAAAGCAGAATTGGCTAAATTGAAAAAAGATCTACAACAATTCACTGAGGAAAAGAACTCCTTAAAAAGTAGAATTGGCCAAATGGAAAGGGATGTACAAAAGCTCACTGGAGAAAACAACTTCTTAAAAATCAGAATTGGGTGTAGAAGCTAGAGACTCCATGAGATATCAAGAAAAAACAAAACAAAACAAAAATTAAAAAATAGAAGACTGTGAAATATCTCACTGGAAAAACAACCAACCTAGAAAATAGATCTAGGAGATTTCAACTACCTGAAAGCAATGATACAAACAAAGCACCTAGACATCATATTTCAAGAAATTATCGAGGAAAACTGGCCTGATATCCTAGAACCAGGCAGTAAAATAAAAATTGAAAGAACCCATCGATCATCTCCTGAAAGAGATCAAAAAATGAAAGCTCCTAGGAATATTACAGTCAAATTCCAGAGCTCCTAGGTCAAAGAGAAACTACTGCAAGCAGCAAAAAAGAAACAATTTAAACATCATAAAGCCACAGTCAACATAACACAAGATTTAGCAGTTTCTATATTAAAGGATTAGAGTACTTGGAAAATAATAATCCAGAGGGCAAAGGAACTAGAATTACAACCAAGAATTCATCTACCTAGCAAAACTAAGCATGATTCTTTTTCTGCTGTTGTTTTGGTAAGGCAATTGGGGGTTAAGTGACTTGCCCAGGGTCACACAGCTAGTAAGGGTCAAGTATCTGGTCTGAGACCAGATTTGAACTCAGCTACTCCTGACTCCAGGGCCTGTGCTCTATCCACTGCACCACCTAGCTGCCCCCACTAAGCATAATTCTTCAGGGGAAAAGTGAATATTCAATGAAATAGAGGACTTTCAAGCATTCCTGATGAAAACACCAGTGCTAAATAGAAAATTTCACTTTCAAGTACAAGACTCAAGAGACGCATAGAAAGATAAATAGGGAAGAGAAATCATAAGGAATTTAATAAAGTTAAACTGTTTACATTCCTACATGGGAAGATGATATTTGTAAGTCCTAAGAACTTTCTCATCATTAGAACAGTTAGAAGGAGTCTACATAGAAGGCACAGGTGTGAGTTGAGTACGTTGCAATGATATCTAAAAAAGTAAAATAAAATTAAGCATGAGAAATAGGAATGCACTGGGAGAAGTGGGAAGAGAGAGGTAGACTGAGGTAAATAATCTAACATAAAAGAGGTATAAAAGAGTTTTTACAGTGGAGGGGAAGACGAAGGAGTGGCAGACAATGCTTGGACCTTACTCTCAGAGGTAATGACATACACACTCAGTTGTGTATACAATCTATTTTACCCGACAGGAAGGTAGGAAAGGAAAAAGATAAAAAAGGGGGTGGGGCTGATAGAAGGGACAGTGTATTGGGGAAGGCAGTGGTCTTCTAGAAACAAAACACTTTTGAGGAGGGACAGGATGAAAGAAAAGAGAGAAAAGGATAAACAAGGGAAAATAAGATGGAGGGAAATACACAGTAATAATTCTGGAAAAATTTTTGCAGCAAGTTTCTCTGATAGAATTTTGTTAAATTTATAAGAATACAAGTCATTCCCCAATAGATAAATGGTCAAAGGATATGAACAGATAGTTTTCAGATGAAGAAATCAATGCTATATATAGTCATATTTTTAAAAATGCTTTAAATCACTATTTTTTCAGAGAACTATAGATTAAAACAACTCTAAGGTACCACCTCCCATCTATCAGATTGGCTAATAAGACAGAAAAGGAAAATGATAAATGTTGAAGAGGGAAGAGGATGTGGGAAAACCGGGACACTAATGCATTGTTGATAGAATTGTAAACTGATCCAACCATTGTAGAGAGCAATTTGGAGCTACGTCCAAAGGGTAATCAAACTGTGCATACCTTTTGACCCAGCAATATCACTACTGGGTCTGAATTCCAAAGATTGAAAAAAAAGGCAAGGAAAGGACTTATATGTACAAAAATATTTAAAGTAGCTCTTTTTGTGGTGGCAAAGAATTGAAAATTAAGGGGATGCCCATTAATTAGGGAATGGCTGAACAAGTTGTCGTATATGAATGTAACGGAATACTATTGTACTGTACGAAATAATGAGCAGGGGGCAGCTAGGTGGCACAGTGGATAGGGCACCTGCCCTGGAGACAGGAGGACCTGAGTTCAAATCCAGCCTCAGACACTTAACACTTACTAGGTGTATGTGACCCTGGACAAGTCACTTAACCCCATTGCCTAATCAAAAAAAAGAAATAATGAGCAGGATGCTTTCAGAAGAACCTGGAAAGACTTACATGAAATGGTGCAAAGTGAAGTGAGCAGAACCAGAAAAGTGTACACAGTAGCGGCAATATTATATGATGATCTGTGAATGACTTAGACTTAGCTCTTCTCAGCAATGCAAGACGATTCCAAAGGATTCATGATGAAAATGCTATCCACCTGCAGAAAAAGAACTGATGGAGTCTGAAAGGAGTTCGAAGCAAACTTTTTTTAATTCTGTGTTTTCTTTCACAACATAACTAATATGGAAATATGTTTTGCATGACATGTGTAACATATCAAATTGCTTGCCTTCTCAATGACAGAGGAGGGGAGGGAGAGAATTTGGAACTCAAAATTTTTAAAAATGAATGTTAAAATTATGGGAAAATAAAATATTTTTAAAAAGGTCTGGCAGTAAGAAGCAGTGTGAGTGTTCTGGAAGGTCATCTCATCCCAACCACTAGTTTAATCACTTTAATCTTTGGGATTCGAGGATTGTAAAATTCAAATCAAATTTAAACTTTTCTTCAAAACACAAAAGTAGCTTCAAGCCCTTTTTCTGATGCCTGGGTGAAAATGCTCAGACTCTTGCTTGGTTTTCCTTTGGGGTTCTGCGTTGCTGGGGAATTAATAGCCTATTTCCTTCCAACAGAGCTAGTGGAGGAGGCAATGATTTTTCTCAACACAGTTTTCTGTTCCTTTCTAATTGAATCTGTAATAACTTTTCTTCTGACATAAACTCCATAAAACAGAGAAAGGGAGCATGTGAAATTGAAGGACCATCATATTATCTCTAGGCTAAAAAGCAAATTAATTGTCGTAACAGGGTGTGGTGGATTAAATCTCCAGAGAAAGCAGGTTAGGAAGAACGAGGTTACCTGACCAATGAAAAGATCACAACCTAAACCGCCCCACAGGTAGGAGACAGGGAAGTCTTGGTGAAGTTTCAGTCCTGTCCCAATGCAGCAGGGTAGAAGAATCAGAAATGATCAAGCAGGGACCAGTCAGATTATTGCCCATATGCTCCCCCTAGCATATGAGTGAATTCAGAACTCTGTGATATTCTCTTGACAAGGTTAACTCCTGGTCAAAGTTAATTCAGTTGAAGTCATTTTTCTGACATTGAGGAAGTCTCTTTGGCATGATTTGAATTCCTCTTGACCTGGCCATCACAGTTAGTCTTGTCTTGATGAAGTTCAGAGGTGCTTGTTACATGGGCAATTGCTGATATAGTCAATACCTGAGCAATACTCTCTGATGTCTTTATAAAGGAGAAAATCGAGAACCAGAGCTGAAAGGTATAGTGAGGAGAGGTACAGTATACAAAGACATAGATTTGACTCCCTTGAGGGGAAGCCTGATCACCTGTAGTTTCTGCTTCAGAAAACAACATGGCCCCAGAGATGGCCCCAGTACTTGAAAGCAGCAGTAGAGTAGAAAAAAAAAAAGTTTTTGATTGAAGCCAGTGGGGGAGTGCAAGCTGGCAGCCCTGGGATGGTAGTGGCAGAGATACAGAAAAGACTTAGGAGCAAGCTTCCTAGACCCAGAGGAGGAGTTTCTGAACCAAGCAGAATCTGGAGTTAAGGTGTAGCAAGGACAGAAATATGACGCCAAGGAGAAAACCCATCACTGATACTGTGAGTTGTGTGGAATATGTAGGTCAGAATGAGAGGAGCAACTTTCTAGGTATTCTGAATGCTTGTCCTCAGTAGAAGAACACTAAAAGTAGTACTATGAATTTTAAGGGGACTAAATAGGTCCCCTTTAAAAGGAGCTATGATTTACTGGATAAGAGAAATTGCTTGACTCTGGAAATCCCAAGTGTTTTCTACTTTCTGAGGGTGGAAAGTTCAACCCCTGAGTACTGGTAAAAAATATGGAGGATTTTATAAGTCCCTAGGGAAGACAGAAGCCCACAGGATAGGGAAAGAAAGTTGTTAATATTTTTATAGGCTTGGAATCAAGTCCTTTTCCCTTTTTTTGGTTGGTCTTCTTTTGTTTTGCTTGTTGGTCTGCATGCTTGCATGGGAGTTAAGGGCTCTTTCTCCTTTTTGTGGAGACCTAAGATATTTGTGAAATTTCAATTTTTCCAGAAGAAACCCTGTGTTGAGGCAAAAACCAAGAGATATGTATAAGATCACAGGTTTGGAGTAGGAAGGCACCTAGAAGGTAATGTAGTACAACTTTCTCATTTTATAGATGAAGAAAATGAGAGCCGGAGATGTTAAATGCTTTACCTCCCAAAATAATTAAATGGCAGAACTGGGATGTGAGAAATCCCCCAAGTTTGAACCCTGTCCAATAAACCCAGAACCATGGTTCCAGGTCATAAGTTACAAGGGTGTTCAAAATTCCATCTCATACCTCTATGCATTTGAATAAACTGCCCTTGGCAAGTACCCCTTCCTATTCAATGCCTTTCAGCAATTGTTATCATCTTTAAAAACTCACGTCAGTTGCCAGCTGCTCCATGAAGCCTTCTCTGATTTCAGAGTCTTCCTCTATGTTCCCTGCCCCTTTCAGTGCTCTCTCCCTTCTCAAATTAACTGAGATTAGTTTTTATTGTATGTGTGTCATCCTTTGTAAGCTCCCTAAGAACAGGGACTGATTTGGGGCTTTGGATCCTCAATGTCAGTAAAGGATCTTGCAAATTTGTTTTTGGACAGGATCTGGAATTTTGTTGATCTAGGGAATTCCCAGTGAGGGTTCTCCTATTACCCATGCTGAGGAACTGTTATTCTATATAGAATCTTAAGGTTTGCAAAGGATTTTCCAATTACCCATGCAGACGAGCTGTTATTCAATTTAGAATCTTAACGTTTACATGTTATATCCTTTGATCTTCACAATAACCCTGTGAGGTATGTGTATTTTAATAAAGGCAGAAAGAGGCTTAGTGTCTTTCAGTGGTCACAGAGCTAGTGAGTGTCAGAGGCAAGATTTGAATTCAGGTCTTTCTTATTTCTTGGGCAGGTAGGTGGCACAGCAGATAGAGTGCTGGGCCTGGATTCAGGAAGACCTGAGTTCAAATGTGACTTCAGATACTTACTAGCTATGTGACCCTGATCAAGTCACTTTACCCTGTTTGCCTCAGTTTCCTCATCTGTAAACTGAGCTGGAGAAGGAAGTGGCAAACCACCCCAGTACCTTTACCAAGAAAACCCCAAATGGGGTCACAAAGAGTAGGACACAACTGAAATGATTTAACAAAAACAACAACTTCTTCATTCCAAGTCACACATTCTATCCACTTCAACACCCAGCTGCTTCTCACTATGCTACACTGCCTCAGACTATCATCATTTTAAAAGGTTTATCCACTGTAAGACAGTCACCACAATAAGGAGGTCAGAAGAATCCAGAAATCACTGCAACCAGCCAACACCTGAACTCCTTGCCAAGGAGAAAGAAATGATAGCCAAAGGCAAAACTGTTCAAGAGTACAAGCTCATCTACAAAATATTTTGGAAACAATCAGAGAGTTATAAGTAGCATGGCCTCATAGAACAGTGAAAAGTAGTTGGGGGAAAACAAGCCCACAGAGAATTTGGCATGAAACCTCAACCACATAACCCTGAGAGCATTTGTAGATGAAACTGGAGATAGAAGGAGAAAAACAATGGTGCTTCTTGCTGTCTTTGGACAGCCACTAGAGATGGAAAATTAACTAGGCCCAGGATTGAATAGGAAGTAGAGGTCAAACTAGATTTCATTTGGGAAATTGCAGAGCACTTTGATTATGTTGGATTTTAAGAACAATGTGTCAGTCATATAGGGCCAGCAAGGCACATTCCAGGAAGGCTTTTACCTGAGTTTCAGGAGTGAGGCAAAAAAGGAGATCACTCACTAGTTGGTTGATCAAGGCTACTTCTTGGCAAGGATATTCAACAGGACTTGTGCACTTTACCAATAGTCTCCTTTGCCCTGAAATTCCCTAACACACTGTGGTTATGGTTCCACATGGCAACTGATACTGAAAAGACCTAGCCTGCCCCAAAATGGCAGAATGTTCCATTGTATGGGAGGCAGGCTGACATGGTATTATAGCTCTAGGTAGTATTACAGCTTGGTTTGCAGTCCTCTGACATTAAAGGTTCTTCCTTAGACTTTGACCCTACTCAGGAACCAGGAACCTGCTATTTAAGGTAAGCTCACAGAAGGGGCTAGCTGAACATGCATATTTTATAGAGTTTCTAGTATTGTAATTCCACAAAAATTACTTTCCTGAGTCAATTAGCCATTTATCATCACCAAATACTCTAATTGTAGATACTCTCCAAAGCAGCAGTCCTCAAGCTTTTAGTCTCTTTTTATACTCTTAAAAATTATTGAAAACACTGAAGAGTTTTTCTTTATGTGCATTCTCTCTCCATATTTTCCATATTAAAACTTTTTAGTATTATTATGAAAATGGTTTTGACCTCTCATTTCCCTCTGAGAACCTTTGCTTTAAAGCAAAAGTGATTGTTTGAGACCTGCTGCTTTAAAGGATTCTTTAATGGGTTTGGCAAATGAAAACATGCACTTGCATTTCAAACAAACCAGTCAGATTATAAAGTTCTAAGGCAATCAAGTTACAGAATTATAGTCCATCACACTTAAGACAGAGTAGGCACTGCAAAAAAAAAATACCATCTGCCTTGGGGTGGGGGGCTTATCTGTACCAGATGGAGAATGCAAACATAAGGAAGGAGAAATTCCAAGAAGTGGTAGGGCGGGTGTCCATGAGTGGAAAGATGCTGAGTAATGATAGAGACAGTTTGTTAAAAGTCTGTTTTGTAATGAAGATCACAATGGCCAGGTCTTCTGGACAGCTGTTTGTGAAAGGTGAAAAGAGCTTATAACCATCTGAAAGTGGTGAAAGTATGCATTATGCCTACGTGAAAAATAAATCATTAGGATTTTTTTCTTGACATTGGTCCCTGAAGAACTTGATATGTACACAAATGAAGTCATTATATTCCTCCCCAAACCTACCCCTCTTCAGAACTTCTCTATTTCTATTGAGTATACCACCATTCTTCCAGTCACTCAGTCTTACACTTTGGAATCACCTTTGACCCCTCACTCTCCTTCACCCCACATATTGAATCAGTTACCATGTTCTTAGTAATTTTATCTCCTCATAACATCTCTTGCCTCTTTCCTCTTCTTTATACCTGTAGCCACTACCACAGTTCAATCTCTTATGACCTCTGCAGGTGCATGCAGAATGTTGCAGTCTCTCTCAACCACAAATCACCATGGATTAGTTTTATTTAATTGCTTCTCTGTTACAAGGGAGGGTGGTACATCTAGAAAAGTCTGTAATGTAAAAACAAAACACAACAGTAAGATACTTTCTAAAGAAATGTACAAATTTTACTGCAAATTGAACAAAATATTCCAAATGTAAACAGAGTAGGGCAGAGCGCAATAGAATTATGCCTCCTGTGTTCCAAATACCACATAGATTACATAGATGCAAATTGATCTCTCCCTCTCTTTCTTTCTCTCTCTCTCTCTCTCTCTCACACACACACACAAACACACAGAGATGCGCACTTTACTTCAGAACATACCTTGAAGATATGCAGTATAAGTATTATAAACTCCATTTTACAAATGAGGAAATTAAGGCTCAGAGAAATTTTTTTAAAAAAAATTACCTCCAGGAACACAGCTAATTAATATTGGTGCCTATATTTGAAAGTATGTTCTTTTTTAATTCTAACTTCAATGCTCTATCTACCATGTTGCCTCTGAAACCAAGTGAAGGATTTTGCATTTTTTCCTGTATTAAATGTCACCTTATTGGTGAGGACCTAGAATTCCAGTCCACTGAGATAGTTTTGGAACTTCATTTTGTTATCTATCTATCCCAATAAGGCAGTATTTTGCTTGCTAATTCACAAAAGAAATTAAATTAGAACTAGGATGGGGTAGAATAATGGCCAAACTCTTCTTTTTCTCTTGTCATTTTCTTTTTCAATGAACAATCATTTATTTTCTTTCCCTCACACCTATTTCCTATTTAAAAGAAAAAAAAACTCTTGTAATAAATATGCATAGTCAAGCAAAAAAATTTCCCATTTTGTCCACATCCAAAAAAGTATATCTCATTCTGCTTCTTGAACCCATCACTTCTTGGTTGAACACACCTTTTCGTTCTGCCTGAATGCCAGTAAATAATTATAGCCAATCTTTAGATACATGAGGTATGTAAAGCACTTTATAGAGATCTCACTTCATCCTCATAACAACCCTGTGAATTGAGTATTGGCTTTTGTCCTTCATAATTGAAGAGGATCAAAATGATATCAATATGTCAGGGTCAATGTATACAGTGTGTCCAACTGTGGCTTATCAGAGCAATACGAGTTCAGAAGGCTGTACCACAGGTTGGGTACAAATAGTGTGTATGAATATTAACTAAGTATTACAAGTTTTATTAATCATCATTTAAAGATGAGTTAATGGAAGCATAAAGAAATAAAGTGATTGGCACATGGTTAAAATGCTAGTGTCAGAGGCAGGATTCATATTTATATCTTCTGGACTCCAAATCTAGGATTCTCCCTTCAGCCACACATTTGCTATTTCATAGCCTGTTACAGAGACTAGATGATACTTTTATCTTACCCAGAGCTCTTGCAGATTTAAAAATCTAACTTGAAGATTAAAAATCTAACTGCCAATTTTTAAAAGCATTCACCAAGTATTTACTGAGTACCTATTATGTGCAAAGCGCTGCATAAGCCCTAAGAGAGTTTTTGAAGAAAACTGTTTTTCCTCAAGGAACTCACAATCCAAGAAAGAAGGGGATAAGTACATCAAAAGCAAATAGAAAATGGTAAGTGTGTGAGACACCAAGTTTTATGGGAATTGTGGTGAGGAAATAATTACTTTCAGTGGAAGGGGTGGATTTGAGGAAAAGGAGGAAAACCAAGCCAAACCTCATGGAGCAGTTGGCATTTGATCCTTGGTCCTAAAAGCTTGACATAGTAGAAAGAATAATGCTTTGGGAGCCCGAGTTCAAATCCTGTCTTTGTTATTAGAATACCTTGCACAGTTAATTCTTTAGACCTCTCTGGGTCTCATTTTTCTCATGCATAAAATGAGGGATTTGGACTAGATGATCTCAGAAGTACCTTCCAGTTACAGGGGATCTTTGGATCCTAAAATGGGCAGGATTTTAAAAAGTGAGCTAGTGGGAGAACTTTTAAGGCACAGGCAATGGCGGGTAGAAAGCTCAAGGTAAGGATAGCTCATATTTAAGAAATAACATATAGTCCAGTTTGGCTGGAGGGTAAGAGTATATGAAGGGTAATTGTGTAAAATAAGAATAGAAAGGTAAATTGAAGCTATATTATAAAGGGCCTTTAATGTCATGCTAAGTGGTCTGAACTATACACTTAGAAGTTATGGAAGCCAGCACCAATACTCCTCCATCAGTCTCAGATTCTCTCTCTGTCTCTCTCTCTCTGTCCCTGTCTCTCTCTGTCTGTCTCTCTGTCTCTCTGTCTCTGTCTCTGTCTCTCTCTCTCTCACTCTCCTTTCACCACTTCTGAAAATTCCCCAGTTGGGAATATTGCTACTTAGAGTATAGAAGACAGCAACACAGCAAATAAGCCAAATACAAGTAGCCCATATCTGATGACTGCCTTTTTATACTTTCTATGTTAACCAAGAGAAGGAAGGGTTCCAGGATAGAATGGAGGGAAAATATTTCAAGAAGAAAATAAATACAAATGGGAATACAAAACTGTGGAGTAAAATTCCAACCTGTATTAGGAAGATGGAATGAAGGGAAGGGGGAAAGTGGTAGATGGAGGATGAAAGAAAAAAAGAAAGGAAGAGAAAGGAAACAACAAAAACAACAACGAGAATTCAATCACTGAAGCTATGTAATAGATTTGAAAGGGCAGCTAGGTAGCTCAGGGGATAGAGCGCCCAGCCTGGAGTCAAGAAGACTCATCTTTGTGAGTTCAAATCTGGTCTCAGACACTTACTAGTGTGACCCTGGGCACTTAACTCTGTTTGCCTCAGTTTCCTCATCTGTAAAATGAGCTAGAGAAGGAAATGGCAAACTAGTGTCTAGTGTTCACCCTGTAAGTAACACTGAGATTTGCTGGAATGCGACTCATGACTAGAATCTGGCAATGGAGGCATATTACTGTGTGCAAAAGGGATGGCAGAATAGCACTGTATAAGGGGAAAACATAGTCCTGAGAGGAAATTCATTAACTGGTAGTGAGAATCTGGTTTGGAGTATTTTGGAAAGGTTCAAGTCAAGAGATAAGGTCAGAGGAAGGAAGACCAGAATTAAGAGAAGGGGCCAATGTTCTTACAGCATCTTTTGTAGCATCCCAGAGGTTCTTAATCTTCATCAGTCTTGGCTCCTTTGGAAATCTGGTCAAGTCTATAGACCTCTAAAATGAGAATAATGATTTTAAATGAATAAAATAAACAACATAGAACTACAAAGGAGACCAACACATTGAAATAGTTATCATATTAAAAAAAATATTCACAGGCTCCAGACTGCCTTTTTATTATGACCTCTGTTGGAGACTCCAGACAAAAGAGGGAGGAGTAATCACCCTCTCATTCCAGGAACATCAGATTACTCTGCCAGTCTGCCTTTCCTGAAGTATCTCCTTCTACCCAGAGAAAAACAATTCAGAGAGATAACAGAGCAAGTAAGGAACTAGGCTACAATTGTAGTAACTGCATTGAAAGGGAGCAGGATGAAGAGGAAAAAGATACTTATTTGCTTCCCCACTCTGCACCTAGATTTCTACAAAGGAGTTCTACCTTCTCTCAATCCTTTTTGCTTTTTTCATTGTTGAGTCTGATTATATTTTTATGAAGTCCTCTCATGTCCTCATACCTTTCTCCACTGTGTCCTATGTGCTTCCCCAGGACCCTTCCTGAAGGAGGTAGAGGTATAAGGTGGGGAGGAGGGAAAGGTAGGATACAGGTGTCTAGAGTTATTATTGTTAAGTTTTTATAAATGAAACATTCATTAACAAAGATTTAATTTTCCATATGGTATGCAAGGACAGTACCAATGTACAAGATAAAATAGTTTCAACAGCACATACTCTTCAATCATTGAATCATAGCTTTAAACCTAGAAGGGAACTTACAGGTTAATTGAGACCCAAAAAGCTTAAATGAACACACAAGTAGTAAACAGCCAGCTAGGATCTGAATCCAGGCCCTTCGACTTCAAATTTAGACGTCTTTCCATTGCTTCACGCCTTCTAGTAGTATATTAATTTTCTGACTTCTTTTGTTCTATCTGCATAGATTGCTCTATATGTCAGCCAAACTCATACTGCATAAGCCATTAATAATAGAATGCTATATTACAATATATGCTTTCCAGCTTCCTTGATTGGTTTTTAGTATTCTGTAACACTTTTTTGTAATTAAGATTTAAATACCCAATCCCTCAAGACTTGCCATACAGAAAGCTGTCAATCAAGGAATTGGCAGCCTTCATACATGGCATGATGAAGCTCTTATCCTTACTCTCTGATGCCTTCAAGACCAGCTTCTGCAAGCTGATCCTTTATTTCACATGTCTTAGAACTCACTCACACTTCTCCTGCTTGGAAATGTAACACACAAAGTGACATCGTCATCCACAGCTAATAAGTTAGCTGCTATAAAAATGAACATCCACATTGAGTTGCCAAGCCTGAAGGATGGAGGTGTTATACTGCGCTCATTTATATATGTCTGCCAGGGCAATAGTACATATGCCTTTGGTAATGCTTCTAAGTTATGCAGAAATGCCGGCAATCATTTGTGAACTTTGTTTGCAGGATACAGTCTGATTTAAGAGCCAAACCAAAAGCATCGAAACACTTGGCCTTGCTCGGGCACAACTCAGCAAGCAATAAAAACATGCAAAATCGGCCGTTGGGACATACATTTTATAAAGACAGGCTATTTCAGCAAATTTTTCAAAGATTCCCTAAGGCATATACATTTAATAAAAAAAAAATCTAGAGGCAAAGGTACTCTTAAATCTTTACATGCATGTGTGTGCACGCGCGCACACACACACACACACCTCAATGACTATTTTTCCTTAGCCCTTCAAAAAGCAAAGAAAAATGAGGACAGTCACTTACACTGGAATTTTAAAGCATTTTGAATAATAGTTTGTGTGATCCTGGGTAAGTCACTTAACTTATCAGTGCTGTGGGCAATTCTCTAAGACTCTAAGTTTCAGAAAAAGTGCCAACATACATTGGTAGAAGGAGGTTTCTTTCCTGGGATTTATATCAATGAAATCACAGGTCTAGCCCCTACCACTGTCCCTTTCTATCACAAGTGAATGAGTTATAAAATCAACTCTGCATGTTATTTGTACAATGAAAATATTAATTAAAGGAACATTCAAGAATTCCAGGGTTTTCTTCATTATTAGAAACATTTAGCATTGGGAAAAAAAAAGTCTTAATTTTAATGGAGATTTGACCCCCAAACCACAATGCCAAACTTTGACTTTAGAAATACTTTATCTTTAGAAATATATTTCTAAAATTCCATGATTTGTTTTTATAGTATACAGTATTTGGCACAGAAATACTTAATCAAAGTAGCTTAAATTTTATTTCACATATGTATTAATTTTTGAAAGAACCAAAGACCTTATTACTAAAAAATGATGATTAAGAAAATATTAATAACTATGAACACACATGCCTACTTTTGCAGCTCTATAAAATCTTTATGAGAATACTTTATATATGCATCAAGGGTACCCTTGGTGAAGAGGCTGAGAAAGGAATAAGCAGGTTTTCACCAATGACAGTCTATAGCAGACCACATCTTTATGATTACACCTTTGAATGAAAAGTACAAAGAATTCAAACTTTCAATGTACATATTGTTTGCTGACTATGGAAAAAGCATTTGGGTCAGTGGAGAAAATGCTGACTTAAAGAATGTCCTCCAATTAGACATCTCTCAACTGTAGGCATGAATAAGGTAAGATCTAAGCCTGCAAAAAAGGTTTGCCATCGTCACGTTTGGTGTGTTGTCCAAGTGGAAAAGGAAGTGTAGATGGTGAGGGCCTTCATGTGCTTCTGTTTTGTGGATGACATTGTGCTGATCACATCAAGCCCTAGAACATTACAAAACCTCCTAAGAGAATCTGGCTTAACTATCCACACCAGAAAAGCCAAGGAGATAAGGAACACTTGTCCAGAATATGAGATGCAGCTGAATGGAAAACCCATAGAGCTGGAAGTGAAGCAGGAACTGAACACTATTCACAATGACCATCATTCCCAAATGACCACCAAGCTATCAATATGTGTCCCCTGTGCCCTTTTCTGTATTCCCAACCAAACCACTCTCCTCCATGTAGAGAGAGGAAAAAACTGTAGTCATGTACAGAAAGCTGTTAGGGAAATTCACTGAAGGCAACATTAGGCTTCTCTATATAGAAACCCAAGGCTCACTGGAACCCTTGGAAGTACCTCAAGCCAACCCAGGAAGCAAATGTGATGAAAGATCTCAAGACCCAGCTTCCATCTCCTTCCAATTTCTCCCTGACCACCCCCAATATTTCTTTAATGCTGTGTTTTGTTCTTTGTGAGATTATCTGCCTAGCCTCCTATACATATACTGTAAAGAAATCTGGAAGAAGGCTCCTAGCATGACAGGTGGACCACCCCTCATTCCCTTCCCCCTCTCCCCTCCACTAACGGAGAATTGACTGGAACATATAAACAAGAAGCACACGAGATAAAAAGCCTTGTATGGGACGTGATCTGCATCACTGAAGGAAGTACCCAGATTGATAAGGTCATAAATTCATCACTATATATATCAATATATGCGTAAAGGCTTGATATGTCCATATTCATCATAAATACTTAAGGGGTGCATAAATTTCCATTTAAGAGTATTTTAAATTGCAGGGACTATATGCCTACATATGTGTGCAGTTCAGTTAAGGAGTCCAATAACACAGTTGGGAGCTTGAGGTGAGAAAATGAGTAGGTGCTTGCTCTGTGTGGGAGTGAAATAAGCCTCTAGCGTACCAAAGAAAAGTCAGGTGGTATATAAAAGAAAGAGTATGCTATCTCTCACAATTAATACAAGTCAAATCTCAGAGCTTGGCAAATAAAAGATACTTAATATATGCTTGTTGATTGATTGGTGATTTGATTGCAATAAGTTCCATGAGAAAACAGTTACTTTGATTGTAACGGAAAATCATTTTAACAGATTTATGCATGCATGCATGCATTCATTCATTCATTCAACAAACCTTTTACTGTGTATCTATTGAAGAACATGTTGCTGGATGCTAGGGCAGATCCAAAGATAATGAAGATGGAATCCCAGCATTAAAGACGCTTACAGAATTTTGTTGCTGGCTGCAAGCTAAAATAGCTGTTTGGAGATGGTGGTTCTGACAATGATGATAGCTAACATTTATACCAGGCTTACTTTGTGCCAGTGGCAGAGAAGGTCCCAGTGCTAGTAACGCTGGGGCACAGTCATGGTCTCTCAGCATGGTCCCTCTTCAGCAGTATCCTTGGCAATGAGGGCTCATTTCACTTGCACTGATTTCTTTCTTTGTTGTTCTGTCAAGGGTAGTTGTCAATCTGCCTACCTAAAATCACATCATGTTTAAGAGCTGTGCCTCCTAGCCTCACCTCTGGAACTGGACTAAACTCTTTTCATACAGAGGCAGTACAGGGTTGTAACTTGGACTTTTCTAAGTATGACTAGTTAGCCTAACATGGAGGCACTTTGAGAGGCCTTTGGAACACGTCCAGATTGCCTAACATGGAAGCCTCTGTATCCCCTATCAGACAGGTGAATGGAGCCTCCTTTCATTGGTTCCCTGGGTCTTTAAAACTGAGCTAAATTTTGAACCTAATCCCCTTCCCCTCCCCAGAGACTTTAGCGGTAAAAAGGGGGGGATTACGCCACCCATGTATTAGGGGAGTAAATTTGTGTATTTGCAATTATACATTTTGAAGTAAAACTTTCTTCCTAAAAATGAATTTGTTAGCCACTAGTGGAATTAGGGTTCAGGAGATCTCTCCTATATTTGAGGGAACACCATCAGTGGGGACTGGACCCATTTGCTGAGAGCCTTGAAATTCCTTAATCCCCTTAAGGTTACCTGAGAACCCTGGGGAAAGGGTGAAATGTAAACTACCAGGCCTTCAGGATGTGGGGGCCAGTGGAGCTAGTTTTATATGTCTGGGATATGGCGGGGGACAAAGTGGCTAGTTTTCGTTGGGGGGGGGGAATTCACAACTGCCTAGTTAATTCCCAGGGACAGCAAATTTCAAATAAAAGAAAATGTGTAATACAGGACTGTTCCACAATCATAAAATCAAAGAACTTGATTAGATTTTTGAGGTCATCTAAGGTCAGCAGCTAGCTGGCACAGCAGATATGGTGTGAGACTTATAATCAGGAAGACCTAAGACCTAAGTTTGAACTTGCCTCAGACACTTTCTAGCTATATGATCCTAGGCAAATCACTTGTCTCTTTTTTCCTCATTTGTAACGTGTAAAACGTAAAACGTAAAATGTAAAATGTATTACACTGGGCTGTTATGAGGATCAAATGAGTTAACATGTGTAAAGTGCTTTGCAAACCTTAAAGTGTTCTATAAATACCAGTTATTGTGATTATTATCTAGTTCAGCCGCCTCATTTTATAGATGAAGAAAGAAACTTGGTCAAGGTCACCCAGGCAATAATTGGCAAGAATCAGAATCTGAACCCAGGTCCTCTGACTCCAGGTCCAGCTTATTTTCCATTGAATCAGGCTGTCTAAATAGACCATAACCACTGTCTAATATGTAACTAGAATGTACAACCTACACTTGGGCCACTGCTCAAACATAGGGACCATATCAATAGCTTGGATCATCACTCTCTATGTAAGAGTGAGTGAGATTGGTGAAGACCTCTCATAAAATCTAATCTTATATGAGGAAAATGAGGTGAAGACCCCTAATAACAATATATGTATATCCAAGTCAGGAAGCTTGCAAATAGCCCAAATAAATGTGTTCAAATTGTTGCAAAAACAAGTATAACCATAAATTGTTCCCGGAACTAAAATGAGGAAACAGGATATAACCCAATGTAACATTTGAGGGGGGAAGGCAGGTGTAAACAGTGTAACGATTCTATAATTTTCCACTGCTGTTGCTGGGGTAGTTTTGACATGTTTAGATTGTGCCCTCTGAAGCCCAGCCAATGCGATAAGAGGTAGGGGCTAGGGAGGGTTTGCGGTTAGGATCTATAAAAATGCTTGCTTAGCTGACACCATGCGCGGTATTGCATGGAAATACTTTTGGTGTAAGTCGCCTGTTCTCGTGAGATCGTAATAAAATACTTTCTACTTTCTACCTTGAGAAGTCTCTGAATTTAATTTGGGTAAGGGTCATCACTGTCCTACACAGCTTCTGGGGTCTCGTCCGGAATTAATTTCCTGCCTAGAGAGGGTCGTTCTCACTAAGATCCTTGGGCAGGTACCCACTGGAGATTTCTCTGGTGGTCCTTGGATCTCGGTGAGGGGACTTACTCTGACTGAGTAAAGGCTCCCGAAGAGAGGAACTTGGGGAAAGTAGAAACGAAAGTAAATGGAGCTCCAACTGTGCTAGCAAAGATGACTGAATAGAGAAAATCTGAATTTTGGTCACATAAGTTGTGTGCACAACCCAGGTAAGCAAGATCCAGTGAGTCTTCTGGGCAAGATCTGGTGAGCCCCTGGGTGACCTGGGTGGGGAGAGAGAGGAGAGGTCTAAGTGGTTAGAGTCCCTAAGACTCCCGCTCCCTGGAAATTTTGGTGAGATCGAGTGAGTCCTCAGATGGGGAACAAGAACTCGTGAACCGTGGGAAAGGAACAGTCTAAGGCAGCTAGCATGAAAAATCTTCCCAATATCCCGGAGGATAGTCCTCTAGGGAACAGACTTAGAGATTAGGATGTGTTATCCAAGTATAAGGGAAAAGATAAAAAGAAGATGATTAAATACTATTGTATTGTTTGGGGAGGCATTCCGCTTGGAGGAAACGTGAATGCAATCCTCTGAGGACTGGGTATGCCAACAATTAAATTTACATGTAAATTCTAAAACTTCATTTAATTCAGAAGAAAGTGAATATGCGGCTTTATGGCTGCCGGTGGCGGGACAATTTGTACTAATGAAACAGGAGGAGGAGAAGCCCAAAAAGGACTTAGAAGAACAGATGCCCCATCCTTGGGACCCCCTCCTCTCGTCACCCCTACCACATGTCCCTCCACCACCAGCTCTGCCCGCGGTTGCAGGGGGGACTAGAATCTCCTTCTGCCCCACTCTCTTGCAGAGGAGGGAACAGACAGCAACCTGATTGATTTCAACCCAGCCACTTCTCACGGCCCTCTCAGGAGAGAGCTTAAGCAATCAGTTAGGGATCAGGAGAATTTTCACCTTCCCTCCAAGACCAAGGTTGAATCCTTTCCCCTAAGAGAGGTCCCACTAGCACAGGGAAGATTGGGGTTTGTGAACACCCCTTTGAGCACCTCAGAGGTGAGAGGGTTTAAAAAGGAGATGAAATCACTGTTAGAAGACCCTGTGGGTTTGGCAGAGCAAGTGGATCAGTTTCTCAGCCCCAGTACTTACACCTGGCCAGAGTTAATGTCAATCATCCGGATCCTTTTCACAGGGGAAGAACCAGGACAAATAAGAAGGGCTGCTATGAGGCCTTGAGATGATACTCACCCAATAGCACAAGGAGGACCTAGGGGAGAGCAGAAATTCCCCTTTCAGGACTCCGGTTGGGATCAAAATAACGCAGCCCTTAGGGAGAATATGAAAGATTTGAGAACAACGATTATCCAGGGGATTGGAAATGCAGTCCCCCAGAGTCAGAGTATGAATAAAGTGGCGGGGGTCAAGCAAGAAAAGGATGAGACCCCCTTCGCCTTTCTGACTAGACTTAAGGAGTGTATGAGGAAGTTTTCTGGCCTGGGGGAGCATGACCCCACTGCCCAGAACTTATTGAGGGTGTACTTTGTTACCAAGTCTTGGCCAGACATTAAGAAGAAGTTACAGAAACAGTACAGGTGGCAGACAAAGCCTCTGGACGAATTACTAGAGATGGCTCAGAAGGTATATGTGGCCAGGGCATCAGAAGAGAAAAGAGAGAGGGATAAGAACACCAAAATCATGTTACAGTCTCTAAAACAACAAGAGGAACAAACTAAAGTGATGCTTCAGACCATACAGATGGTAGGTAGGTCAGTGGTGAAACCACAGGCAAAATTATTAAATTCTTATGACAGAGGAAGAGGAAGGGGGTTTAGACCCGCCGGGGCAGAGAATGAAGCGGTCCGTTAACCTGTTTTGAATGTAGGCAAGAGGGCCATATGAGAAGGGAATGCCCTTCGCGGAAGTCTGAACAGAGGGTTTTCTCCCTTATGGAACTGGAAGATTAGGGGTGTCAGGGGTTCATCAAAATGACCCACCCAGAGCCCTTGATAAATTTAAGGGTGGGACCAAAAAAGGAAGAATTAGTGTTCTTGATTGATACCAGGGCCACTAGATCTTCAGTGATACAGTTGCCCCAAGGGACTCAGTTATCCAAAGATACTCTACTTATTTCTGGGGTGAAGGGAGACACCTTTACTGTTCCCCTTACTTAAATTATTGAATTTGAATGTGAAGAAACAGCAGCCCTTGGGAGACTTCTTTTGATACTGGGGGCAGGGATCAATTTGCTAGGCAGGGATCTGATTACCAAATTCTCAATTCAGTTAATACCTCAAGGAACCTGAATTATCCCTACAAAAAGGATGCTAGTGTTAAGAGAAGGGGAGGAAGAAGAAATCAACTCCAAGGTCTGGGCACAACCCTATAATCAGGGGCGGGTAAAGATCACCCCAATTAGAATCATATTGAGAGACCCAACAGTGACAGTCAGGCTCTGGCTGTATCCCATTCCTTTGGAAGGAAGGAGGGGTCTCCAGCCTGTTATTCAAGGACTTATAAAGGATGGGCTTTTGGAACCTTGTATCTCCCCTTTTAACACCCCAATTCTACCAGTCAAGAAGGGGGATGGATCTTATAGACTAGTACAAGACTAATGGGAGATTAAGAAGGTGGTCCTCTCCTCCTATCCGGTAGTACCCAGCCCTTACACTATTAGGGAAGAATTGCTGAAGATAGTTGGTGGTTCAGTGTTATAGATTTGAAGGATGCATTCTGGGCTTGCCCGTTAGAACCTGAAAGTAGAGATATTTTTGCCTTCGAATGGGAAGAACCAGAATCAGGAAGAAAGCAGCAATATAGATGGTGTGTTTTGTACCAGGGATATACTGAGTCATCAAATTTGTTTGGACAAGTATTAGAAACCATATTAGAAAAGTTTATAACACCTCCCGGAGCCCAAATGCTACAGTATGTGGATGACCTGTTGGTAGCAGGGAAGAAGAGAGAAGTCAGTCGAGCCTCTATTGAATTACTAAATTACCTAGGGAAAGAAGGGCTCCAGATCTCAAAGGGGAAACTACAATTTGTGGAAAGAGAGGTTAAATATTTGGGACATTTCATTCGTGAAGGAAGTAAAAGATTGGATCCTGAGCGGGTGCCAGGAATCCTCCAAATTGAACCCCCAAAGACTAAAAAAGAGTTACGGGAGTTCTTGGGGCTAGTGGGCTATTGTAGAACTTGGATAGACTCATATGCAATATTAACAAAACCCCTGTATCAGCACTTATTGGAAGAAGAACCCAATTCTGTCCAGTGGACACCAGAGAGCCAACAGAGTTTTTGTCAGTTAAAAGGGGCCTTGGTATCTCCACCAGTTCTAGCCTTATTCTCTTTAGAAAAACCTTTTCATCTATATGTCAATACAGAAAGAGGAGCAGCTTTAGGAGTTTTAACACAAATGAGAGGAGGGCAGAAAAGACCTGTAGCCTTCCTCTCTAAAGTCCTGGATCCGGTAGCCCAAGGATGGCCTATGTGTAATACAAGCTGTAGCTGTGGCGGCTATCTTAGTAGAAGAAAGTAGAAAACTTACCTTTGGGGGAAGCATGATAGTGTATCACACCAAGTTAGATCTATCTTAAATCAAAGGGTTGAGAGGTGGTTAACAGATTCCTGGATCCTGAAGTATGAGGCCATATTACTGGAAAAGGATGACTTAGTGTTGACCCAAGACTCAAATCTGAATCCCGCCTCTTTTCTTACTAGCACAGGATCAAGGGAAATAGATTTGGAACACTGCTGTTTGGAAACAGTGGATTTTTAGACAGATTCGGGAGGGCCTTCAGGAGTCTCCCATACCTGGAGCCAGAAACCTTTTCATATATGGGTCCTCCCAAGTGGTAGAAGGAAAAAAGGAAAAATGGATATGCTATTATTGATGGGGATCAGCTTGCCTTAGAAGAGGCAGGGGGATTGCCAAAAGACTGGTATGCTCAAACTTGTGAATTGTACGCTTTAAATCAGACTTTAAAATTACTAGAAGGAGAAAGTGGGAACATTTTTATGGATTCTAAGTATGCCTGGGGGGTGGTGCATATATTTGGGATGATTTGGGAAGAAAGGGGAATAATGAATAGTAAAGACAAGGGATAGGTTCATTCCACTTTGCTAACACAAGTATTAGAAAATTTGTTGTTACCAGAGGCAATTGCTGTCATACGTGTTAATGGGCATCAACCAGGCCACACTTTTGAAGCTAAAGGAAATAGATTGGCAGATGAGGAGGCAAGGAGAGCTGGGGATAAGACATCCGACCAAGGTGATCCAATGTTAGTCCTAATCCCTTCTTTCCCTCCGAAGTCTACCCCCTCCCTCCTTTTCTAAGGAAGAAGAAGACAAGGCTCTAGAGTTGGGGCCCAGAAGGGAAGCCAAGGGAACTGGTTCCTCCCCGATGGTCGGGAGGTATTAAACAAGGCAAGTATGAGGCAGGTGTTACAACACCTCCACCAAGGCAGTCATTGGGATGTACAGAATCTGTGTGATGCAGTTCTAACCCGGTATGTATCTTCCAGTCTTTATACCTTGGTGAGGCAAATAGTGGAGGGATGCCTTGTGTGTGGAAGGACAAATAAGTCAGCCCAACGCCGACTTCCCACAGGAGGAAGACCCCCAGGAATTAGACCTTTCCAAAGCATCCAGGCTGACTTTACCAAGCTGCCCCGGTTGGCCGCCTCAAGTACTTGCCTGTCATGCTTGACCACCTGACCTCGTGGGTAGAGGCATTCCTACCAACCCAAACGAAAGCTCCAGCCGTTGGCAAGATCCTTGTAGAACAAATTCTTCCTAGATATGGGCTAGTGGAGGGGATAGACTCGGATCAGGGAACTCATTTCACTTCCAAAGTTCTTCAATTTTTGGTACAAGCCTTGGATATTAACTGGGAGTTTCATACTCCCTGGCATCCTCCTTCCTCTGGCAAAGTAGAAAGAATGAACCAAGAAATTAAAAGACAGCTCACTAAACTAACCTTAGAGACTCAATTACCTTGGACCTGATGTCTACCCCTAGCATTCCTTAGAATGAGAACAAAACCCTGGAGGGATATTGGATTATCCCCAAATGATCTTCGTTTTGGACATCCATATCCTGGGGGAAGTGACAAAGGAGAAAATTGGGACCCTATGTTAAATTGTAAGGATAGATTTTTAAGGAATTATGTACATTCTCTGGTGAAGCATTTAAATGTGTTACAGCATAAAGGACTGATCGCCCAGACTCCATCTTTGGGGTTTCCAGTTCACAGATTCCAGCCTGCTGATTGGGTGCTGATCCGGACTTGGAAGGAAGAAAAGCTCACCCCATCTTGGGAAGGACCTTTCCAAGTCCTGCTGACCTCGGACACAGCAGTTTGGACCAAAGAACTCAGCTGGACTCTCCACATACTAGTAAAGGGACCGGTAACTCCTCCTGCCAAATAGACAGTCGATTCCATAGACCCAGTGGAATTGACACTACACCTCCAGCGAAAGCCGCACACTGGTTGGATTCATGAACCGTAAACCCCTACCCTTATCAATTAGAATTCTTATCTTCTTAAGTGTGTTAATTCCTCTTCTACTTGTAACCATATTGTTGATTGGAACCTTTGCTTGTGTTTCTACTTCTTTACATAATCATTTTACTTGTAATCAGAGTGTGACACCATGGGGATTTCCTTAATATTATTTCTGATCTGTTCTTTAACCCCCGCACAACTTGCTCCTGTATCCTGGTCAGCAGAGAAAAATATGTTGAACAATTGATGGAAACTGTAGCTCAGAATTTTAACTTGACTAACTGTTGGATTTGTGGTGGACCCCAGAGACTATCCCAATTGCCATGGGTCCCTGTTCCTCTGAAACTAGAATGGCTCCTTAGACAGGCTTTTGGGAGTATTGGGAGGAACATTCCTGGTGGCTTACTGAGGAAAGGAAAGGAGTATTCTGCCTGAACCAAACAGAAAGTAAAATTGTGTTACGAGAAAGTCATTGCAAATGGACCCTTACAGGAATTATGGGAGCAGAAACATATACTTGTACTGAGGTCCAACAAGAATGGAATAACAAGGGCACAAAGGACGTGGCAGTCCTCCTAAAAGATCATAAAAAGGCTGAACTTTGGGAAAAAGCAACCTGATGCCAGGGGGTAGAAGGTATTCTAAAGGTCCCCTATATAAATTGGGGATGGACCAATGAAACTGGCGAAAGGGACTACCTCTCATATTACTGGAATAAAGTGAACCAAACAGGAGATCTCATCACAACAAGCTGTGAATGGGAGGAGAATGTAGCTCTGTGGAAATGTCAGTATAAGGATAAGAACTTAGGAGGTGGACCTCTAGGAGAAAAGAAAGCCAAAGGGTCAGTTCAACTAATGATCCTAAGGAAGCAAGGGTGGACCTCTTTAGAGCAGGAAGATAGGACTGGGCCGGAAGGATCAGAAGTAAGAGATGAAATAGTGGAAGGAATATACCAAAACTGGTGTGAGAGGTCTTCAATGAACAAATAAGAGGAGGTTTTGAGTGAGATTGGTGAAGACCCCTCATAAAATCTAAACTTAAATGAGTAAAATAAGGTAAAGACCCCTAATAATAATATACATGTATCCAGGTCAGAAAGCTTATAAATAGGCCGGATAAATATATTCAAATTATTACAAAAGATAAATATAACTACAAATTGTTCCAGGATCTGAAATGAACAAAACAGAATGTACTAAGAGGATACTTGAAGGAGGGAAAGGCAGGTGAAAACTATGTAACGATTCTGTAATTTCCACTGCTGTTGCTGGGGTAGTTTTGTTGGGTTTAGATTGTGCCCTCTGAAGCCCAGCCAATGGGATAAGAGGTAGGGGGCTAGGGAGGAGTTGCGGTTAGAACCTATAAAAATGCTTACTTGGCAGACACCACCTGCGGTCTTGCATCGAACTGCCTTTTGGTGTAAGTCGCCCTTTCTCGAGATCGAAATAAAATCCTTTATACTTTCTACCTGGAGAAGCCTCTGAATTAATTTGGGTAAGGGTCATCGCTGTCCTACACAGTGGTTATAGATTTGAAGGATGCCTTCTGGGCTTGCCCATTAGACCCTGAAAGTAGGGATATTTTTGCCCTTGAATGGGAAGAACCAGAATCAGGAAGAAAGCAGCAATACAGATGGCATGTTTTGCCCCAGGGATCTACTGAGTCACCAAATTTGTTTGGACAAGTATTAGAAGCCATATTGGAAAAGTTTATAACACCTCCCGGAGCCCAAGTGCTACAGTATGTGGATGACCTGTTGGTAGCAGGGAAGAAGAGAGAGGAAGTCAGTCGAGCCTCTATTGAATTACTAAATTACCTAGGGAAAGAAGGGCTCCAGATCTCAAAGGGGAAACTACAATTTGTGGAAAGAGAGGTTAAATATTTGGGACATTTCATTCGTGAAGGAAGTAAAAGATTGGATCCTGAGCGGGTGCCAGGAATCCTCCAAATTGAACCCCCAAAGACTAAAAAAGAGTTACGGAAGTTCTTGGGGCTAGTGGGCTATTGTAGAACTTGGATAGACTCATATGCAATATTAACAAAACCCCTGTATCAGCACTTATTGGAAGAAGAACCCAATTCTGTCCAGTGGACACCAGAGAGCCAACAGAGTTTTTGTCAGTTAAAAGGGGCCCTGGTATCTCCACCAGTTCTAGCCTTATTCTCTTTAGAAAAACCTTTTCATCTATATGTCAATACAGAAAGAGGAGCAGCTTTAGGAGTTTTAACACAAATGAGAGGAGGGCAGAAACGACCTGTAGCCTTCCTCTCTAAAGTCCTGGATCCTGTAGCCCAAGGATGGCCTGTATGTATACAAGCTGTAGCTGTGGCGGCTATCTTAGTAGAAGAAAGTAGAAAACTTACCTTTGGGGGAAGCATGATAGTGTACCACACCAAGTTAGATCTGAAGTATGAGGCCATATTACTGGAAAAGGATGACTTAGTGTTGACCCAAGACTCAAATCTGAATCCCGCCTCTTTTCTTACTAGCACAGGATCAAGGGAAATAGATTTGGAACACTGTTATTTGGAAACAATGGATTTTCAGACAAAGATTAGGGAGGGCCTTCAGGAATCTCCCATACCTGGAGCCAGAAACCTTTTCATATATGGGTCCTCCCAAGTGGTAGAAGGAAAAAGGAAAAATGGATATGCTATTATAGATGGGGATCAGCTTGCCTTAGAAGAGGCAGGGGGATTGCCAAAAGACTGGTATGCTCAAACTTGTGAATTGTACGCTTTAAATCAGACTTTAAAATTACTAGAAGGAGAAAGTGGGAACATTTTTATGGATTCTAAGTATGCCTGGGGGGTGGTGCATGTATTTGGGATGATTTGGGAAGAAAGGGGAATAGTGAATAGTAAAGGCAAGGGATAGGTTCATTCCACTTTGCTAACACAAGTATTAGAAAATTTGTTGTTACCAGAGGCAATTGCTGTCATACGTGTTAATGGGCATCAACCAGGCCACACTTTTGAAGCTAAAGGAAATAGATTGGCAGATGAGGAGGCAAGGAGAGCTGGGGATAAGACATCTGACCAAGGTGATCCAATGTTAGTCCTAATCCCTTCTTTCCCTCCGAAGTCTACCCCCTCCCTCCTTTTCTAAGGAAGAAGAAGACAAGGCTTTAGAGTTGGGGCCCAGAAGGGAAGCCAAGGGAACTGGTTCCTCCCCGATGGTCGGGAGGTATTAAACAAGGCAAGTATGAGGCAGGTGTTACAACACCTCCACCAAGGCAGTCATTGGGATGTACAGAATCTGTGTGATGCAGTTCTAACCCGGTATGTATCTTCCAGTCTTTATACCTTGGCGAGGCAAATAGTGGAGGGATGCCTTGTGTGTGGAAGGACAAATAAGTCAGCCCAATGCCGACTTCCCACAGGAGGAAGACCCCCAGGAATTAGACCTTTCCAAAGCATCCAGGCTGACTTTACCAAGCTGCCCCGGTTGGCTGCCTCAAGTACTTGCCGGTCATGCTTGACCACCTGACCTCGTGGGTAGAGGCATTCCCCACAACCCAAGCGAAAGCTCCAGCCATCAGCAAGATTCTTGTAGAATAAATTCTTCCTAGATATGGGCTAGTGGAGGGGATAGACTCAGACCAGGGAACTCATTTCACTTCCAAAGTTCTTCAATTTTTGGTACAAGCCTTGGATATTAACTGGGAGTTTCATACTCCCTGGCATCCTCCTTCCTCTGGCAAAGTAGAAAGAATAAACACCTATTGGCTGAAGAAAGTGGAGTATGTGTAAAATTAAATCTATCCACATGTTGTGTAAAAATTGATGATAATGGGGAAGTGGTCAGACTTGGTCCTCTCCCTTTAATACCTCCTGGAGGTCTTGGTTTGGAGGTAGTTGGTGGAAACAAATCTTATGGTTCCTTCTGATTGCCATCAGTGGAGTTGTTCTTCTTCCCATATGTCTCCCATGTATGATGCAGTTAATCACTAAGTTAGTGTAGGATGCATTGTCTAAGATGATTAGACTAGAAGAGAAAGCCGAAGGGTCAGTTCAACTAATGATCTTAAGGAAGCAGGTATGGACCCCAGTAAAGCAGGAAGATAGGACTGGGCTGGAAGGATCAGAAGTAAAGCATGAAATACTGGAGAGAATGTACCAAAACTGGTGTGAGAGGTCTTCAATGAACAAATAAGAGGAGGGATTGAGTCAGATTGGTGAAGACCTCTCATAAAATCTAATCTTATATGAGGAAAATGAGGTGAAGACCCCTAATAACAGTATATGTATATCCAAATCAGGAAGCTTGCAAATAGCCCAAATAAATGTGTTCAAATTGTTGCAAAAACAAGTATAACCATAAATTGTTCCCGGAACTAAAATGAGGAAACAGGATATAACCCAATGTAACATTTGAGGGGGGAAGGCAGGTACAAACAGTGTAACGATTCTATAATTTTCCACTGCTGTTGCTGGGGTAGTTTTGACACGTTTAGATTGTGCCCTCTGAAGCCCAGCCAATGGGATAAGAGGTAGGGGCTAGGGAGGGGTTGTAGTTAGGCTCTATAAAAATGCTTGCTTAGCTGACACCATGCGCGGTATTGCATGGAAATACTTTTGGTGTAAGTCGCCTGTTCTCGTGAGATCGTAATAAAATCCTTTCTACTTTCTATCTTCAGAAGCCTCTGAATTTAATTTGGGTAAGGGTCGTCGCTGTCCCACACAAGAGGATGGAAAATTATGAGAGATCTTAAATTTATTTCCTGTATTTGTATCAAATAATGAAAATTGTATTGGACTTAAATTTCTATGTGGCAAAAACAGCTTTAAAATATTTCTTATCATTAAAAAAATTATCTTACTATTAAAAATCCTTACAATCACAATCCTATATGGATGATGAAATGTATACAGATAATTATAGTACAAATTTGTACATGGCTTCCACTGGTGAGTTCTACACAGGGCCTCCATTTTGGGAGGAGCCCAGGCTAGTGATGCTTTATTTCCCTCCTGGTTCTTCTTGTGACTCTCCAGATTTTGCCCCTACACTTCTTACTGGATATCTGCCCCATTGCCCCTTTTCAGCTTCTTTTCATGTGTTCTGTTCCTTCATTAGAATGTAATCTTCTTGAGAGCAAAGGCTCTGTTTCTTTCTTTTTTCTTTTTTGCTGAGGCAATTGGGGTTAAGTGACTTGCTCGAGGTGAGTGTTATGTATCTGAGGCTGGATTTGAACTCAGGTCTTCCTGACTCCAGGTGCTCTATCCACTGCAACATTTGTTCACATTTGTATTTCCAGCCTTTAACATAGTATGTGGCACAACATTTAATTAATGCCTGCTTATCTGGTTATATGATACTAATAAAATAGAGTACATTTTAACTAACAATAAATGACTAATTCCTGATGTGAATCATTGCTAAATCAGCTATCTGTTGTACACAAACCAACTATTAACTAGTTAGAGCAAAGGTCAAAAGTCAAGCAAAGTGGAAGAAAGGATGAAGATTAAAAGACATCATGTGCAACAATAACAGCTTTATCCCAACCAATTTAAACAAGCTGACACTGGAAAATGGGAAATAGTAAAAGTAAAGACTAATTTGAGTTATCATTGCTTTTTAGGGACCTAAGTTTACCATTTTAAATAAAGTGTTCATCATAATAAGAAGGCTAAAAGACCCCAGAGATTATCTCACTTAGTAAATATTTAACGTCCAAGCCAGGTGGATACATGTGGCAGACAAAGACAACACTTGCTTAAGATATAAGCTCCTCAATTAAACATTATGGGATGGAAGATTACAATTGCAGACATCATAAAAAATTAGCAAATAACAGTGGGATAGTGGAAATAGGATAGTAG
>NW_020945210.1:0-3692 GCF_900497805.2 Vombatus ursinus | reverse complement strand
GAAAGAAAGAAGGAAGGAAGGAAAGAAAGAAAGAAAGAAAGAAGGAAGGAAAGAAAGAAAAAGGCCCTATATGTATAAAATATTTATAGCAGCTCTTTTTGTGGTGGCAACGAATTGGAAACTGAGGGGATTCCCATTAACCGGGGAATGGCTAAACAAGTTGTGGTATATGAATGTAATGGAATGCTATGGTGCTATAAGAAATGATGAGGATGCTTTCAGAAAAAACCTGGAAAGACTTACATGAACTGATACAAAGTAAAGTGAGCAGAACCAGAAGAACAGGGTACATAGTAACAGCAATATTGTATAATAATCAACTGTGAATGACTTAGCTATTCTCAGCAATACAGTGATGTAAGACAACTCCAAGGGTGGTTGTTGTTCAATTGTTTCAGTCTGATTCTTTGTGACTCCATTTGATATTTTCTTGACAAAGGTGCTGGATTGGTTTGTCATTTCATTCTCCAGCTCATTTTACAGATGAAGAAACTGAGGCAAAGAGAGTTAGGTGATTTGCCCAGCATCACACAGGTAGTAAGGGCCTTAGGCCAGATTTGAACTTAGGTTTTCCTAACTGCAGGTCCAGAGGTTTATCCACTGAGCCACCTAGCTGCCCAAATTCCAAAGAACTCAGGATGTAAAATGCTATCCCCCTCCAGAGAAAGAACTGATGAAGTCTGAGTGTAGATCAAATCAGACTTTTTAGAAACTTCATTTTCTTGTTTGTTGCTTGTGTCTGTGTTTTCTTTTGCAATATAAGTAATATGGAAATATGCTTTGTATGACTGCACTTCTATAACCTATATCAAATTGTTTGCCTTCTCAATGAGGGGTGAGGAGAAGAAAAGAGGGAGGGAATTTGGAACTCAAAATTTTAAAAGAGGGATGTTAAAAAGAATTTACATGTAATTGGAAAAAATAAAATACATTTTTTTCAAAAGTTACCAAGCCATATTTATATCAGAGATCTGGGGCTGTTATAATGTTAAGAAAACTATAAACCTAATTGCCCCTATTAATAATAACAAAAATCTTATCACTATATCAATAGATACAGATAGAGCTTTGGAAAATATACAACAATTATGGCTGTTACAGACACTGGAAAATATAAGAATAAAAGAACGCTTCCTTCACATGAAAGGAGTATCTAAAGCCAACAGCCACCATTATCAGTTATGGAGATTAGCTCTAGGCCTTTCTAATAAGATCAAGGGTAAAGCAAGGATGCTTACTATCACCATTACTATTCAATACAGTACTAGAAATACTAGCTAGAGCAATGACAAGAAAAAAACAGAGGGAATAATAATAGGGAAGGAGGGAAAAATAACTTTTTTATAGGTTATATAATGGTTCACATTAGAGAGCAAACTAAAATAACTGAAATAATTAAAAACTTCAGCAAAGTTGCACAATATACAATAAATTCATAGAAATTGTTAGCATTTCTGTATGTTTACCATCAAAATCAAGAATGAAAAGATTGAAAGGGAAATTTCATTTAAAACTGCTATGTAAACATGTATAACCTATATGATTGCTTATATTCTCAGGTAGTGGGGAGGGGAGGGAGGCATAGAATTTGGAATATGAAACTTTTCTTAAAATGTTAAAATTTGTTCTAACTTGTAATTTAGGAAAATAACAATATTATTTAAAATAATGATACAAAGTATAAAATACTTGGGAGTCTTTGACAAGATACACAAAGGAACTATTTGAATGCAACTAACAAAATGCTCTTTATACAAACTAAATCTATGATCCATAGGCTTTATCTCATTTGATCCTCAGAACCCACGAAACAGGTACTAAATGTGATTATCCATATTTTACAGAGGAGCAAACTGATGCTCAAGGAAGCAACATGACTTAGCTCTGATCACACACTAATCAACGTCAGACCTAGAGAGCTCCCAACGCCATGTCCAATTCTCTTTCTACTATATCAGGACAACTTTTTTAGAATTTGGAAGTCATCAATTAGTTTGTGGACAAATGAGAAGGAACAAGAAAAGATGGAGAAATGCATTTGGTGTGCATGTAACTCTCCATTTTATGCCTTGCCTGGTGCCATTGCTCAGTAGATTATTAAAGTTACCTCCATCATTGAATTGATCATGTAATCATGTATGATTTTAGCATAAGTGTAGGAGACATAGAGCAGCTAGATGACTCAGTGGACAGAGTGCAAAGACTGGAGTTAAAAAGACTCACCTTCATGAATTCAAATTTGACTTTAGACACTTACTATCTGTGTGACTCTGGGCAAGTCACTTGGAATTTATCACTTATCAGGTTTAGGAATGGGTGAATAATTTATGAAAAAGACAAGAGATAGCAGAGTGAGGTGTAAAATGGATAATTTCAATTACATTAAATTAAAAAAAGGTCTTGTACAAACAAAACAAATGAAGACATGATCAGAAAGAAAGCAGAAAATTGGGGCAAATTTTATATTTTATATTTTTTAATATTAAAATTTTGAATTTTCTCCACTTAATAATATTTTATTTCTTTCAATTACATGTAAAGATAGTTTTTAACACCCATTTTTATAAGATTTTGAGTTCTAATTCCCCCCCACCTTTCTTCCCTCCCCAAGATGGCAAGCAATCTGATATGGGCTATAAATGTACAATCATAATAAACATATTTCCGCAGTAGTCATGTTGTGAAAGAAGAATCAGAATGAAAGGGAAAAACCATGAGAAAGAAAGAAAGGGGAGAGAAAATAGTATGCTTTCATCGACATTCAGAGTCCACAGTTCTTTCTCTGCATGTGGATAGCACTGGGAAAAAAATATAGACAGTTTGTCAGATAAAGGTCTCATATCTCAAATAGATAAAGAACTTTTTAAAATCTACAGTAATATGAGTCATTCCCTAATTGACAAATGGTCAAAGGATAGGAACAGGCAGTTTTTAGATAGAGAAATCAAAACAATTTATGGTCATATGTAAAAGTGTTCTAAATCATTATTGAACAGAGTAACACACATTATAACAACCTTGAGATACCATTTTAAACCTATCAAATTGGCTAAAATGATTGAAGGGGAAAGCAACAAATGTTGGAGAGGATGTGGAAAAACTGGGACACTAATTCATTGTTGGTGGACTTGTGAACTGATCCAACCATTTTGGAAAGCAATCTAGAATTATGTTCAAAGAGTTATTAAACTGCCTATACTCTTTGACCTGGCAATATCACTATTAGGTCTATTTCCAAACATGATTAGGGGAAAAGTAAAAGAATCTATATGTTCTAAAACATTTATAATATGTCTCTTTGCGGTGACAAAGAACTTGAAATTGTGGGGATTTCCATTAATTGGGAGAATGATTGAACAAGTTGTGATATAAGATTATGATGGGCCATTACTGTGCTATAAGAAATAATGGGCTTTATGATCTTAGAAAAACATGGGTAGACTTGTATGAAATAATGAAGAGCACAATGAACAGAAGTAAAATAATGTATACAATAAGAGCAATATTGTTTTAAGAACAATTTTGAGCAAATTTGTCATTTTGACTATTATACACACCCAAATTAACTATAAATTACATGTGAAGAAAGATGGTATCTGCATCCAGAGAAAGAACTGAGAAATAGAGGTATGTATAGAATGATTATGTGTGTGTGTGTGTGTGTGTCTGTGTGTACATACATCCATGCATAC
>NW_020945209.1:0-12744 GCF_900497805.2 Vombatus ursinus | reverse complement strand
TCTTCTGCCATGATGGGGAACTGAGATATCATGAAAAATCCACTTATGTGGCTCTCAGGTTTAATCTTCTGGACAAATACTCATTTGATTCCCCCTTAGATAAGCTCCTGTGTCCTACTGCTAGTGTCACACAACGGCCAACTATGGAAAGAGGGGTGCTACAGATGCTCCTTACCATCTTCCTAAATGCAATAATCAGGCCACATACAATAACACTATTAGAAATTATGACAAAACTCAGACAACCGCAGATAAGCTACTGTTTATTCAATAAACATCTATTCAATAATCTGATAGGTGTAAAATGATATCTCAAGGTTGTTTTAATTGACATTTCTCTAATCATTAATGATTTAGAGAATTTTTTATATGACTATAAGTTGTTTTGATTTCTTCATCAGAAAACTGCCTGTTCATATCCTTTGACCATTTATCCATAGGAGAATGACTCATATTCTTATAGATTTGCCCAAGTTCTTTATATATTTGAGATATGGGACCTTTATCTGAGAAACTGTCTATAACATTTTCCCTCAATTTTCTGCTTTCCTTCTGAACTTGGCTACATTTATTTTATTTGTACAAAACCTTTTTAACTTAATATAACTGAACTTATCCATTTTACACCTCACACTGCTCTCTATTTCTTGTTTATTTATAAATTGTTTACCTATCTATAAGTCTGAAAGGTAATATATTCCATGTTCTTAAATTTTTCTTGTAATCTCTCTCTTTATATCTTGGTCACATATCTATTTTGACCTTATCTTGTTACATGGTCTATGCCCAATTATTGACAGATTGATTTACAGTTTTTGCAACATTTTTTTTAACCAAGTAATGAATTCTATCAGATTGGCTAAAATGATTGAAGGGTGAAGTGATAAATGTTGAAAGGGATGTGGGAAAATTGGGACATTAACTCACTGTTGGTGGAACTGTGAACTGATTCAACCATTTTGAAGAGCAATCTGGAATTATGCCCTAAGAGTTATTAAAATGCCTATACCCATTGACCCAATGATACCACTACTAGGTTTATTTCCAAAAATGATTAGGGATAAAGGAAAGGAACTTATTTGTTCTAAATATTTATAGCTGCTCTCTTTTTGGTGGCAAAGAACTAGAAATTATGTGGATGCCCATCAATTGGGGAATGGCTAAACAAGTTGTGGTATATGATTTTGATGGAATTCTACTGTGCTATAAGAAATAGTGAGCTCATTGATTTTAGAAAAAGCACGGATAAGCTTGCACAAAATAATGAAGAGTAGAACCAAGAAAACATTTACCAGAGAAGAGGAAGCTAGGTGGCTCAGTGGATAGAGAACTGGGCCTTGACTCAGCAAGACCTGAGTTCAAATCTGACCCCAGACATTTCTAGCTATATGACTCTGGACAAATCATTTAATCTCTGTTTGCTTTAACCCACTGGAGAAGGAAATGGAAAACCACTCTAGTATCTTGACCAAGAAAACCCCATGGATCTCTATGAGGTCACAAGAGTCCAACAGGACTGAACAACTGAACTACAAAATGTGCCAGATGCTGTGCTAAGTACTAAGGATACAAATAAGAAAAAAGAAAAATAGTCCCTGCCCTCAAGGAGCTTACAATCTAATGAGGGAAGAAAGTATGCTAAAGGAAGCTGAAAGGGGAGGCCAGGGTGTCTAAAGTTTTGTGTAGACAAAACTATGTAGTTGGTGATGGAAAATGGAGAGATACGGGCGGAGCCAAGACGGCGGAGTGAAAGCAGTGACTTGTTTGAACTCTCCCTCAAACCCCTCCAAATACCTGTAAAAAATTACTCTAAACAAATTCTAAAGCAACAGAACCCACAAAAAGACAGAGTGAAACAAATTTCCAGACAAAGACAGTCTGAATGGTTGATCAGAAAGGTATATCACGCCGGGTGGGGAGAGGAGCGCAGTTCGGTGTGGGTGCATAGGCCTCAGCAAACCTGGAGCAGGCCTCAGAGAACTGAATCACAGGTAGCTGTGGTGGTTTCCAGACTTCTCAACCCACGAATGCCAAAGACAACTTAGAAGGTCAGTGGGAAAAGTCTGTTTCTGCGGTGAGAGAGAGAAGCACAGTGGCCTTAGCTCTAGTCCCCAAACTCAGTCCTGGGTCAGTGGCTGCCTGCTGAGCTTCTGGCCCATAGACTGAGGGGGGATCAAGTGGTTGATAAGAGGTGGATTGCAGGGATCTCTCTGCTGGTGAAGGATTCTCTTGCTTTGCCCATGCTTGGATCTGAGTCAGAGTTCTGGGTGGCGGTCCTGGGGTGAGGAGGAGCCCTGGCATGGTGGAGCTTGCAGTGAAGGTGTAGAGGAAATCTTCCTCACAGTTCCAAGACAGAAAAGAGTGCTTGTGGTCACTCATAGACCAGAGCACAGGCCAGGTAAGGAGTAAAAACCTTGCCCTTGATCATACCACCTTGGAAGAACTGAAAATTTACAGGTCCCTAGAAGTGTCTCTGAAAACAGCTGCACAAAATCCCTGAAGCTTGGGACAGTATATTCTCCACACTGGAAGCAGACCCCTACCTTAACAAAGCATTTATAACTCAAATAATTGGCCAGAATCATGAGCAAGCAGAGCAAAAAGAGTCAGACTATATTATCTTACTTTGGTGACAAAGAAGATCAAAACATACAACCAGAAGAAGACAACAAAGCCAAAGTTCCTACATCCAAAGCCTGCAAGAAAAATATGAATTAATCCCTAGCCATGGAAGAGCTCAAAAAGGATTTTGAGAAACAAGTAAGAGAAGTAGAGGAAAAACTGAGAGTGATGCTAAAGGAGACCCAAAAAAATACTGAAGAAAATAACACCTTAAAAAAATAGCCTAACCCAAATGGCAAAAGAGGGCCAAAAAGCCAATGAGGAGAAGAATGCCCTAAAAAGCAAAATTGGCCAAATGGAAAAGGAAGTACAAGAGATTACTGAAGAAAATACTTCCTTAAAAATTAGAATAGAGCAATTGGAAGCTAGTGACTTTATGAGAAATCAAGACACTGTAAAACAAATCCAAAAGAATGAAAAATTAGAAAACAATGTAAAATATCTCATTGGAAAGACAACTGACCTGGAAAATAGGTCCAGGAGAGAGAATTTAAAAGTTATTGGACTATCTGAAAGCCATGATCAAAAAAAAAGAGCCTAGACATCATCTTTCAAGAAATTATCAAGGAAAACTGCCCTTATATTTTAGAACCAGAGGGCAAAATAGAAATTGAAAGAACCCACCAACCTCTTCCTGAAAGAGATCCCCAAAGGAAAACTCCTAGGAATATTGTAGCCATATTCCAGAATTCCCAGGTCAAAGAGAAAATATTGCAAGCAGCCAGAAAGAAAAAATTCAAGTATTGTGGAAACACAATCAGGATAACACAAGATTTAGCAGCTTCTACATTAAGGGCCCGCAGGCCATGGAATATAATATTCTGGAGGGCAAACAAGATAGGATTACAACCAAGAATCACCCACCCAGCAAAAATGAGTATAATCCTTCAGGGGAAAAAATGGTCATTCAGTGAAATAGAGGACTTTCAAGCATTCTTGATGAAAAGATCAGAGCTGAATAGAAAATTTGACTTTCAAATACAAGACTCAAGTGGAACATGAAGAGGAGCAGGAGCAGAGAAGTGTTTTGATGTATTGAAAGATGGACAGGGCTTGCAAAGCCTCCCAGTCATGCTGATACCAATTGTCTTGAAGATCCAGCCTTTTCTATCCTAATCTACAAAGGAAACAGGAAAAAGGAACTTCAACTCTTTGTGCTCAGACAGCAATGAGACTGTTACAGCTTGCTCCAGTGCTTCTCTTTCTTGCCTCTAACATGTAATTAGACTGACTAGAAGATGCCTGTGGAAAGTCACAGAGACCAGGATTAGTGAAAGGATCATTGGGAACCCATATGTGGCTGTGGAAACTGGATGGAGAAATTTGGAAAAGCATGGACTCTTTAGCCCGATTAGTTCTTTATGGAGTCAGCCTGATCATTTCAGGTAAGGTTTGTCTTTACTTAGAGAACTGCTGAATTTCCCGAGAAAATCCCATTGAATGTGGTTTTCAGGTGTCCCTTCACTAATTTAGCTGGAAGTATCTGAAGGCTGTGTTGGTTTTCTGTTACATTTCAAGTTTTTAATAAAATTGGTAAATACTAAAATGAAAAAAAAGAAAGAAAAACAAAAAGAAAATGTAGAGATACCTGGAAAGATCAGGTCCCAATCTCCTATAAAGGAAGGCTTTGTGATGAGTTTTGTGTTGCACTTTCTAGCCCTTCAATCAGAGGGGTGAGGCAACTGAGGAATTTGAGCAAAGACTGAGTCAATTTGCATGGTGATGAGATGATCAGCTTATCCTAGGTGAGGCACCATGTTCCTGGAGTCAAATCCAGAGAGCTTCTGATGGAAAATGGAGAGTTACCGACACTGAAGGCAGTATATTTAGCTAGAAATAGAAGAGCTATTTAGCTCTTCTTTCTCTCTCGGGGATGAATGGAACCAATTATCCTATGCATCTTTAGCTGTTGGTAAGTAATACCATGTTAGATGCTTAAAATACAAAAATGATAACTGGCATAGTATTTGCACATATATAGACTTGCTGAAGGTTATATCTCTAGTTGATGAGACTCCCAGTGCTAAACTCAGTGCCTTTCATACTGTGGGCACCTGATAAATGTGTTTTGAATGAATGAATGAATGAATGAATGAATGGACTAGAATTCATGTTTCCTGTATCCCAGTCTTGTGCTCCTTACATTTCATTATTCTGTTTCCTTTTCTGGATTATATACTAAATGTTTAATCATAACATGGTTTCTGCTTTTCAGTTCTCGTATACTGCCAGCTAGGTGGGCTCCAAGAATGCTAATACTTTACAACAGAAAGTTCTGCCATAATTTAATGCCATGGACCTTACTAGTCAAATGTTTTGCTTCATCCCTTTTGCCTTTTCCATTCAATTCAATAAATATTTATTAAGCACCTGCCATGTGTCAGGCACTGTGCTAGGTGCTGGAGATACAAACAAGAAAAGGAAAGACAGTTTTTTCCCTCAAGGAGCTTATAAGCTAATGAGGTATATAATACATAAAAGGAAACTGAAAAGTGGAGTATAAGGAGATATCTGGGGCAGGGGCATGATGTTTTTGGAGTCAAAACCAAGCAGAGCTACTTATGGATAATGAAGAGTATCTGGAAAGTCCCAAACCCTCTACAAAGGAAATCTTTGGGAAAAGTTTAATGCTCCACCCTCCAGCCCTCCAATCAGATGGAAGAGGCCACTGAAGGAACTAAGATGGTTATTATTCTCCAGCCTTGCCCAACTCTTCATGCCCCTACTGAGAGTTTTCTTGGCGAAGATACTGGAGTGGTTTGCCACTTCCTTTTCTAGCTGAGGAAACTGAGGCAAATGGGGTAAAAAGTGACTTGCTAGGGTCACACAGCTAGTAAGGGCCTGAAGCCAGATTTGAACTCAGGTTTTCCTGATTCCAGGCCCAGGGCTCTATCCATTGTGCTACATAGCCGCCCAAGGTATTGCATATTAAAAGCTAAGTCAATCTGCAAGGTGCTGAGATTTCAGCTGATCATCCTGGGGGAGGCATGATGTTCTAGCAGTTAAAACCAAGAAGAACCACTGATGGAAAATGAATAACCTGTGGGAGATAAGCCAAAGTATTTGACTCTACAACTATATACACTCATAATAGCAGGATGCTGTTTTACAACTGGTGCTGCCCCTGGTGCTGACTGCCAACTGGGTAGGCATTTCCTCCTTTAAAATGACCTACTAGGCACAGGGATATAAAAAGTCAGAATTTCATCAGTCTCATGAAACATCTTTCCTTCTGAGTTCCTTGGCAAGCTCTCTGTGGTTTGAAAAGTTAAGGTCTAGCTCTGCCCTATCATGGGAAAAAATATATGACTTGAAGCCTTTAGAAAAAGAAATTAAAGTTAAGGAGTTTTGCCCTTGCTTGCAAAGCTGGAAGCCTGGATTTAATGTCTGGCCCATAGAAACAAGCCTAAGGAGAGGCAGTGTGATGGTACAAATTGTATACTTAACTTAGAAGCACATGAATTGGGTTTTGTGCCCTGTTATTTAGCCTTGAGAAGTCACTTAATGTCTCTGAGCTTCAGTTTCTTCACCTGAAAAACAGAATTATTTCTACTTCCCTTGTAGGGTTGTTATGAAGAATTAGCTTAAAATCTAAAACACTATCTAAATGTTAGCAATTATTATAGTATATCATTTTTAGCAACTCTCAATTATCCTGATGAGAGATATGAAATGCATATCATAATATTATTGGGCAATGTAAGGAAGTTGTGGTAAGATCATCTCTTGCTGAGATGGAAGCCTTTGGTGTTATAGATAGTGACATATAAACATATGGATAATGGACTTACTAATGCGTTCAAGCCCCAAAGAAGAATTAGACTACTCACTAAGGATGTGATTGTTTTCTGTTGTTTTATTATCTGCCCTGAATAATTTTTTGTTTGTTTGTTTCATGATCTGCTTAGCACCATTGTATATCTAAAGCTGAATTAATTTCAGAAATTTCAAGAGTTACTGAATGAAGATGAAAAAGGAGAGAGCAATCCCCCCCGCCCCACACACACACATAATCTAGGATCCATGTGAATCCAGAGTTGTTTTGTTATGGGCTACATATACAAATATTGTTTGTGAGAAGATGAAGATGGTGGCCATCTCCCTCCCTTTTCCCACAAAACATGAAAAAGAAAAAATTAGTCTTAAGTGATAGTTCAAAAGACTGGGGTTATATAGCAGAAATAACATACAGCAAAGGTTGCTAAACCATGAGATGGCTTGTTGAAGGCACTTTGATGGAATTAAACCTACTAGACATTAGAAAAGTAATGACTAGACAGATCCAGATCAGGCCATTGCTGAAACCTGAAATGACCCAGAGTGCCTGATTCTTTCTGGGGTTCCATATAGGAGGTCAGTGATCTTGTGTTTAGCATCCAAGGTAATTGATTATAATTCACTAAATTAAAGAAAATATAGACCAGAGCACAAGCTCTGGAAAGGGAAGTAATGACTTTGAATAGCAATCCAATTCACAACTAACCTTATTCTACTTGGAATTAGATATGGCAATTAGAAATCTAAATCAGAGATGGGAAAAAAAAAAGAGGAATTATTCACAATAATGTGATGGGAACTAAATACAGGCTGTAACCTAAGCTACATGTTCATGGGCTGTGCCTACACAATTCCAAAACAACAGGTCAATTCAGTCCAATGTTCAGGCTGACCAGATGTTTGTTGTCATGAATATACAACATCTGGATGATTGGCTTGCTTCTAAAGTGAATTGATCAAATGTTTTGGCATTTTTGTAGCCTTGGGCTAAAGTAATTATGTTATACATAAGATTGAATTTATTCCTAAAAAATGTATGTAGGATACACACACACACATAAAAATTCTCCAATCTGTACACAATGTTAGAGTAACTGTCACCTTTAAAGATCATTTAATCCAATTCTCTTACTTGTCAGTTGAGTAAACTAAGGCCCAGAGAGGGGAAGTGATCTTGGTAAGTTTACATATTTAATTAATTACAGTTTCAGGCCTAGAATTCAGATTACTTGAATTCCAGTGCTCTTTCTACAACATCAGGCAGCTTGGTGACTCAGTGGATAGAGCACTGCACCTTTAGTCAGGAAGACCTCAGTTCAAATCTGGTCTCAGACACTTACTAGTCATATATCCTTGGGTAAGTGAATAAAACTGTTTGCCTCCATTTCCGCAACTGTAAAATAGGGATAATAATAGCACTTTCATCCCACAGTTGTTGTAAGAATTGAGATAGTATTTGTAAAGTATTTAGCACACTGCCTGGAACATAGTAGGTATTTAACAAAGTCTTGTTTCCTTCCTTCCATGACCTTGCTTAAGAAAAAGAAAAGGAGAAATATGGAGAAAGGAGAGAGAAAGAAGTGAGGGATGTGCAGAGAGGGAGAGAGAGGTAGAGAAGAGAAAAGCAGTGGAGTAAAAAAGAGTTGTGGGTACCAGCAATGAGAAAAAATATTTCTGCTTTCAGTTCATTGTTATTCTTTAAAAAGGCAATTGCTAGAATCACTGAATGAGAAAATCTGAACTATCATTGGTTAAAGTGGTGGATTGCTTTTAAAACATAATATGATCAGTTCAGTCAAATCCTCAATCATATTGCCTTCAAAAAAAGTTATATCAAAAGACCTGCTAAGCAACTAGGTGACATTGGTTAAAGACCTGGGCTTGGATTCAGAAAGACTTGTGTTGGAATCCTGTCTCATATACTTTCTAGTTTTTTGACTCCAGGCTAGTGACTTGCCTTTGAACTTTGAACTCTTTGAACCTTAATGAGGAGGTTGTACTTGATGACCTCTAAGGTCTCTTTTATCCTAAAAGATCATATTAACTCTGAAACTTGAAATTCCTCAATATCCCCCGCCCCTTGGACTCCTTCTTCCCTCCGACTGGAGATGGCAGAGGGCGGATATCAGAGAGCTCCTTGCAGAGCCTTCATCTAAAGAAGGTGCCCAGGGTAGCCATTTTCTCATTTCCCACCCAGCTGCTCTCCTCTGGACTTAGCATGCCCCTGAACTGGGTACTCTCCCACCCCACCCTTTTCAGCTTCTTTTCCTGTATTGTCTTGTGAGCTCCTTGAGGATGAGGACTGTCTTTTGACTTTCTTTGTATGCCTGGCACTTAGCATGGTGCCTGGCACATAGGTGCTTAATAGCTGTATATTGACTATTGACCAAATCTTTGATCTTATAATCCAACTTTGTATCCTCAGTGCTTAGTACAGTAGTTTGATGCCTAATAAGGACTTAATAAATAATTTTTTTGAATTACATTGAATTGAAGATAACACAACATAGTCTGTGAATAAAGCATGATCCCTTTTAATTGGTTTACCTGGAGCAGAGAAAATGAATTAAAGAGCAAAGGAAAATGACATGGGATAAAGTCAATATATAGGGAAGAGAATTTCAAATGTTAATCAACACAGAAGCTAATTGCTCAACATTTGGATGCAAAAATAAGCAGAGTACATTAAAAATGAGTCAATGACCAATATGATTGGTGAAAATTTTTTATATTTGTAACTATTTGTTAAATGGATCAGAAATTGAGAGGAGACAAAGATAGCAGATATATTAGGAGGCTGCTACAACATTCTAGATATGGGGTGATTACAGTCTAGAACAGAATCTTAAATTACTAATGTGCGGACTATGTTTTACCAAATCATTTAGTATTATTATAGTCTTTAAAATAAAATCAAACTTCCTTTTATGCTCTTACTCCAATGTCTAAATGAAGGACCTGTTGATTAATAAAGAATTTTGAGCTCTAGATCATAAAAGTCTCTTTGCAAAGAAGGATATATGAAAATAAGCAATACCATGATCTCCACTGGGAATGAATATGAGAAATATGAATTTATTTTATTTATTTATTCTTTGCGTAGGTTACTGGATCTCATAAAGCTTCTAAGTAGGAATTTTGGAAAGCAGAACCTTCTCCAATTACTTAAGCTGATGCACTGAATCTAGTTGCACAAATGATCTGTCATGTCAGATCATTGTGGGAGTACGTTGCCAAATATTTTTAGGAAAGATGTAACTCACTGCCACGTCGCACTACACTCTTGCATTAACTAGGGAGATGTGTAATGAGTCTTTGTGACTATCATTTGCTTCTGTGTTTCCTTTAGAATGGACATTCCTTATTAGTTCCAGGGGTGGGAAACCTGGGGCCTCTAGGTCCTCAACTGTGGTCCTTTGACTGAATCCAAATTTCACAGAACAAATAATAATAAACGAATTTGTTTTGTAAAACTTGGACTTAAAAGGCTGTACCCAAGGACCTAGAAGGACACATGTGGCCTCAAGGCTTCAGGTTCCACCTCCCTGGAGAGGCATACTAATCAGCATGACTCCTTTCCAAATGGGTATATTTATAATATGCAAAAAATGGCAAATATAAATATAAAGATGGCAAATAATCATCCTGAAGGAAATATAAGCAAATTGTCTTCATTTAATTCTGTCTCATTTTACTTCTGAGTCACATCTTATCACAATCTTTGCAGTTTTAAATGTATTTCTCATTCAATTTGAATTCCTTGCTAGTTTCTCCCCCTTTAGAAACCAGCTAGCAATTTTCTTTGAGGACAAGAGCACTCATATTTCTCCCCAAAGTCCACTTCCCCACTTCACATTCACCACACCCATCTCTGTTCTCAACCACAAGGAATGTAGCCTCTTCTACAGAGTGGTTAAAAAAAATTAAGCTCCTGCAGCTAAAGTCTAACTGTGGGGCAGACATCTCTCCTTTTGGTCTTTATTTTGGTGGATCCACACTGAGAAGCAAAATGAAACTGGATGTATAATTATACCTTGATTTGAAATGATTGTCAGCAATATTCTGAGTTTATTATCATTTTCCGTTAGTTGCTTACATGCACTTTTTGATTTGGGGAAGAAAGGCCCTAGCATGTACAGGATAAATGTGACACATACTTAGCCAAATTTATTTCTTCAACAGAGAATAAGTTTGGGAACTGGTATATTTTTGTCATTGTATATATAGCACCATGCAACTACTATAGTAGATGAATAAATATCTTTGTTAAATGTAATAACATAGTATTTTCTTTGTACCTATCATGGTACTCATTGCATACTTCCTGATGTGAAAGTTATTTGTGTATATCTTTTATCTCCCCTAATACTTTGGACAGTTAAGTGGCACAGTGGACAGGGTGCTGAGCCTGGAGTCAGAAAGGTTGCTTTTTCTGAGTTCAAATCTGGCCTCAGACACTAGCTGTATGACCCTGGGCAAATTATTTAACCCTGTTTGCCTCAGTTTCCTTATCTATAAAATGAGCTGGTGACGGAAATGGCAAACCACTCTAGTATTATTGCCAAGAAAACCCCAAATGGGGTCATGAAGAGTTAGACACAACTGAAAAACAACTGAACAACAATACTTTGTAAGTTTCATGATAGCAAGGATCATGTCAAATTAATCTTTACAACCCCAGATATCCAATTCAGTGCCTTGAATATAATAGTTATTTCAGAATGCAAATTGAAAAAAAGTGAATGGATATGGTGGCTGAAAGTCTCAGATGGCTAATAATATAGCTTATAACTCTTTTGGGCTCAAGATTCAATAAAACTTCTTCCACATTGAACAGGCTAAGAAGAATCACAGGATTGAAAAGACTCTCAGGTGCCACCTAGTCAAATATGTAGATGATCAATGATTCTTTCCAGTTCCCAAAACAGGTATTCATCAAATATTCACTTGACAACTTCTAAAAAAGAGGATCCCATTGCCACCCAAAGCAGCCTATTCCACTTTGTGCAATTCAAATTGCTGACTCAAATTAAGTTTAAAATTCAGTAAAACTTCTAGGTCTTTTCCATTCCTTTCAAACTTGGCATTTTGTACATCTCTTTTGGTGAGATTTCATCATAACTACCACTTATAGCCATTGTAGAGCTTTAAGCAGCAGCCATAAGTGATTTACAGGCCTCAATAAATTGAACCAAGAGAATTTGGAGGGATATTGCTCACTATTTTATTGAACTTAAGCATAACCACTGTTGGCAGAACAAAGCCAGGATTATATTTGATCTTTGAGGCAGATCTAAGAGAGATGTGGAATCAACAATATAAACCACTACCACTGCCATTACCATCCCCAATCCTTTTTGATCAATCCTGTTTCTCTACTAGAAAGTGATAGCATTGACATACCAAAGGTATCTCTATACAGGATGAATGCTTAGAAACTGCTCAATATACATTGCTATAGAAGAGTGTAGGCTTTCATTGTCCACGCATAATTTAAGAAAATGAAATAACTTGACGTGAGAACTGAAAAGAAGAACATTAGGAAGAAAAATTGCTATGGTGTGAGAAGAACCAGAATATGATTTGTTCTGGATCCTTTCTGTAGATCTTCCTTCATTTTTGTTGTCTGGCTTTTATTTTTACATTCTGAGCAGACATTAAATTTAGTTTATTTTCTTTCATCTGACATATCTTTTGAGTCAAACTGTAGTTTGCTGGAAGCCTTGTAGCGTCTTTAAATTGCCCCCCTAAATTTTATTCTGATATTTGTCGGTGATGAGTTCTTTAAACCTTAAGCATAGATGCTGTTAAATCTCCCTTGCAGAGCCACAGATGATCCCAAGAGATTAAATAAAGCTCAAATCCAAAGTACATTCATTGTCCAATAATGTTTGGGCCAGACCTCTTGTTACACTATTTGTTGGCTCAGTTCAGGATGTATCCTTCCTGTGGAGAGATTTCACTTGTGGGAAAAAAAAAGAAAAAAAAAAACTTGGAATTTGGATGGGGGAAAATCCTTTGAACACATACATGAAAAGGGCCAGACATACAGACAACTTAACATTTAAGCTCCACTACTAACAGAAACAAAAGTTAAATATAAAGTATTAAATGGTAATGTCTTTTCCATTTCTTACAGTAACTCTGGACAGATGCTTCATAAGCAGAGCTTGTCTGTTCCAGGCTGCTGACGTCTTTGCTTTTTGGTAGAAATATGGTATATTTAGTACCATGTAAAAATTAACCAATCAAAAAATCCACAAACATTTATTAAACTACTACCACAATATGTGCCAAGTATTGGCAATAAAAAGACCAAAATTAAATCGTTTCTACCCTTGAAGA
>NW_020945208.1:0-3694 GCF_900497805.2 Vombatus ursinus | reverse complement strand
GAAAGAAAGAAGGAAGGAAGGAAAGAAAGAAAGAAAGAAAGAAGGAAGGAAAGAAAGAAAAAGGCCCTATATGTATAAAATATTTATAGCAGCTCTTTTTGTGGTGGCAACGAATTGGAAACTGAGGGGATTCCCATTAACCGGGGAATGGCTAAACAAGTTGTGGTATATGAATGTAATGGAATGCTATGGTGCTATAAGAAATGATGAGGATGCTTTCAGAAAAAACCTGGAAAGACTTACATGAACTGATACAAAGTAAAGTGAGCAGAACCAGAAGAACAGGGTACATAGTAACAGCAATATTGTATAATAATCAACTGTGAATGACTTAGCTATTCTCAGCAATACAGTGATGTAAGACAACTCCAAGGGTGGTTGTTGTTCAATTGTTTCAGTCTGATTCTTTGTGACTCCATTTGATATTTTCTTGACAAAGGTGCTGGATTGGTTTGTCATTTCATTCTCCAGCTCATTTTACAGATGAAGAAACTGAGGCAAAGAGAGTTAGGTGATTTGCCCAGCATCACACAGGTAGTAAGGGCCTTAGGCCAGATTTGAACTTAGGTTTTCCTAACTGCAGGTCCAGAGGTTTATCCACTGAGCCACCTAGCTGCCCAAATTCCAAAGAACTCAGGATGTAAAATGCTATCCCCCTCCAGAGAAAGAACTGATGAAGTCTGAGTGTAGATCAAATCAGACTTTTTAGAAACTTCATTTTCTTGTTTGTTGCTTGTGTCTGTGTTTTCTTTTGCAATATAAGTAATATGGAAATATGCTTTGTATGACTGCACTTCTATAACCTATATCAAATTGTTTGCCTTCTCAATGAGGGGTGAGGAGAAGAAAAGAGGGAGGGAATTTGGAACTCAAAATTTTAAAAGAGGGATGTTAAAAAGAATTTACATGTAATTGGAAAAAATAAAATACATTTTTTTCAAAAGTTACCAAGCCATATTTATATCAGAGATCTGGGGCTGTTATAATGTTAAGAAAACTATAAACCTAATTGCCCCTATTAATAATAACAAAAATCTTATCACTATATCAATAGATACAGATAGAGCTTTGGAAAATATACAACAATTATGGCTGTTACAGACACTGGAAAATATAAGAATAAAAGAACGCTTCCTTCACATGAAAGGAGTATCTAAAGCCAACAGCCACCATTATCAGTTATGGAGATTAGCTCTAGGCCTTTCTAATAAGATCAAGGGTAAAGCAAGGATGCTTACTATCACCATTACTATTCAATACAGTACTAGAAATACTAGCTAGAGCAATGACAAGAAAAAAACAGAGGGAATAATAATAGGGAAGGAGGGAAAAATAACTTTTTTATAGGTTATATAATGGTTCACATTAGAGAGCAAACTAAAATAACTGAAATAATTAAAAACTTCAGCAAAGTTGCACAATATACAATAAATTCATAGAAATTGTTAGCATTTCTGTATGTTTACCATCAAAATCAAGAATGAAAAGATTGAAAGGGAAATTTCATTTAAAACTGCTATGTAAACATGTATAACCTATATGATTGCTTATATTCTCAGGTAGTGGGGAGGGGAGGGAGGCATAGAATTTGGAATATGAAACTTTTCTTAAAATGTTAAAATTTGTTCTAACTTGTAATTTAGGAAAATAACAATATTATTTAAAATAATGATACAAAGTATAAAATACTTGGGAGTCTTTGACAAGATACACAAAGGAACTATTTGAATGCAACTAACAAAATGCTCTTTATACAAACTAAATCTATGATCCATAGGCTTTATCTCATTTGATCCTCAGAACCCACGAAACAGGTACTAAATGTGATTATCCATATTTTACAGAGGAGCAAACTGATGCTCAAGGAAGCAACATGACTTAGCTCTGATCACACACTAATCAACGTCAGACCTAGAGAGCTCCCAACGCCATGTCCAATTCTCTTTCTACTATATCAGGACAACTTTTTTAGAATTTGGAAGTCATCAATTAGTTTGTGGACAAATGAGAAGGAACAAGAAAAGATGGAGAAATGCATTTGGTGTGCATGTAACTCTCCATTTTATGCCTTGCCTGGTGCCATTGCTCAGTAGATTATTAAAGTTACCTCCATCATTGAATTGATCATGTAATCATGTATGATTTTAGCATAAGTGTAGGAGACATAGAGCAGCTAGATGACTCAGTGGACAGAGTGCAAAGACTGGAGTTAAAAAGACTCACCTTCATGAATTCAAATTTGACTTTAGACACTTACTATCTGTGTGACTCTGGGCAAGTCACTTGGAATTTATCACTTATCAGGTTTAGGAATGGGTGAATAATTTATGAAAAAGACAAGAGATAGCAGAGTGAGGTGTAAAATGGATAATTTCAATTACATTAAATTAAAAAAAGGTCTTGTACAAACAAAACAAATGAAGACATGATCAGAAAGAAAGCAGAAAATTGGGGCAAATTTTATATTTTATATTTTTTAATATTAAAATTTTGAATTTTCTCCACTTAATAATATTTTATTTCTTTCAATTACATGTAAAGATAGTTTTTAACACCCATTTTTATAAGATTTTGAGTTCTAATTCCCCCCCACCTTTCTTCCCTCCCCAAGATGGCAAGCAATCTGATATGGGCTATAAATGTACAATCATAATAAACATATTTCCGCAGTAGTCATGTTGTGAAAGAAGAATCAGAATGAAAGGGAAAAACCATGAGAAAGAAAGAAAGGGGAGAGAAAATAGTATGCTTTTATCGACATTCAGAGTCCACAGTTCTTTCTCTGCATGTGGATAGCACTGGGAAAAAAATATAGACAGTTTGTCAGATAAAGGTCTCATATCTCAAATAGATAAAGAACTTTTTAAAATCTACAGTAATATGAGTCATTCCCTAATTGACAAATGGTCAAAGGATAGGAACAGGCAGTTTTTAGATAGAGAAATCAAAACAATTTATGGTCATATGTAAAAGTGTTCTAAATCATTATTGAACAGAGTAACACACATTATAACAACCTTGAGATACCATTTTAAACCTATCAAATTGGCTAAAATGATTGAAGGGGAAAGCAACAAATGTTGGAGAGGATGTGGAAAAACTGGGACACTAATTCATTGTTGGTGGACTTGTGAACTGATCCAACCATTTTGGAAAGCAATCTAGAATTATGTTCAAAGAGTTATTAAACTGCCTATACTCTTTGACCTGGCAATATCACTATTAGGTCTATTTCCAAACATGATTAGGGGAAAAGTAAAAGAATCTATATGTTCTAAAACATTTATAATATGTCTCTTTGCGGTGACAAAGAACTTGAAATTGTGGGGATTTCCATTAATTGGGAGAATGATTGAACAAGTTGTGATATAAGATTATGATGGGCCATTACTGTGCTATAAGAAATAATGGGCTTTATGATCTTAGAAAAACATGGGTAGACTTGTATGAAATAATGAAGAGCACAATGAACAGAAGTAAAATAATGTATACAATAAGAGCAATATTGTTTTAAGAACAATTTTGAGCAAATTTGTCATTTTGACTATTATACACACCCAAATTAACTATAAATTACATGTGAAGAAAGATGGTATCTGCATCCAGAGAAAGAACTGAGAAATAGAGGTATGTATAGAATGATTATGTGTGTGTGTGTGTGTGTGTGTCTGTGTGTACATACATCCATGCATAC
>NW_020945207.1:0-12712 GCF_900497805.2 Vombatus ursinus | reverse complement strand
TCTTCTGCCATGATGGGGAACTGAGATATCATGAAAAATCCACTTATATGGCTCTCAGGTTTAATCTTCTGGACAAATACTCATTTGATTCCCCCTTAGATAAGCTCCTGTGTCCTACTGCTAGTGTCACACAACGGCCAACTATGGAAAGAGGGGTGCTACAGATGCTCCTTACCATCTTCCTAAATGCAATAATCAGGCCACATACAATAACACTATTAGAAATTATGACAAAACTCAGACAACCGCAGATAAGCTACTGTTTATTCAATAAACATCTATTCAATAATCTGATAGGTGTAAAATGATATCTCAAGGTTGTTTTAATTGACATTTCTCTAATCATTAATGATTTAGAGAATTTTTTATATGACTATAAGTTGTTTTGATTTCTTCATCAGAAAACTGCCTGTTCATATCCTTTGACCATTTATCCATAGGAGAATGACTCATATTCTTATAGATTTGCCCAAGTTCTTTATATATTTGAGATATGGGACCTTTATCTGAGAAACTGTCTATAACATTTTCCCTCAATTTTCTGCTTTCCTTCTGAACTTGGCTACATTTATTTTATTTGTACAAAACCTTTTTAACTTAATATAACTGAACTTATCCATTTTACACCTCACACTGCTCTCTATTTCTTGTTTATTTATAAATTGTTTACCTATCTATAAGTCTGAAAGGTAATATATTCCATGTTCTTAAATTTTTCTTGTAATCTCTCTCTTTATATCTTGGTCACATATCTATTTTGACCTTATCTTGTTACATGGTCTATGCCCAATTATTGACAGATTGATTTACAGTTTTTGCAACATTTTTTTTAACCAAGTAATGAATTCTATCAGATTGGCTAAAATGATTGAAGGGTGAAGTGATAAATGTTGAAAGGGATGTGGGAAAATTGGGACATTAACTCACTGTTGGTGGAACTGTGAACTGATTCAACCATTTTGAAGAGCAATCTGGAATTATGCCCTAAGAGTTATTAAAATGCCTATACCCATTGACCCAATGATACCACTACTAGGTTTATTTCCAAAAATGATTAGGGATAAAGGAAAGGAACTTATTTGTTCTAAATATTTATAGCTGCTCTCTTTTTGGTGGCAAAGAACTAGAAATTATGTGGATGCCCATCAATTGGGGAATGGCTAAACAAGTTGTGGTATATGATTTTGATGGAATTCTACTGTGCTATAAGAAATAGTGAGCTCATTGATTTTAGAAAAAGCACGGATAAGCTTGCACAAAATAATGAAGAGTAGAACCAAGAAAACATTTACCAGAGAAGAGGAAGCTAGGTGGCTCAGTGGATAGAGAACTGGGCCTTGACTCAGCAAGACCTGAGTTCAAATCTGACCCCAGACATTTCTAGCTATATGACTCTGGACAAATCATTTAATCTCTGTTTGCTTTAACCCACTGGAGAAGGAAATGGAAAACCACTCTAGTATCTTGACCAAGAAAACCCCATGGATCTCTATGAGGTCACAAGAGTCCAACAGGACTGAACAACTGAACTACAAAATGTGCCAGATGCTGTGCTAAGTACTAAGGATACAAATAAGAAAAAAGAAAAATAGTCCCTGCCCTCAAGGAGCTTACAATCTAATGAGGGAAGAAAGTATGCTAAAGGAAGCTGAAAGGGGAGGCCAGGGTGTCTAAAGTTTTGTGTAGACAAAACTATGTAGTTGGTGATGGAAAATGGAGAGATACGGGCGGAGCCAAGACGGCGGAGTGAAAGCAGTGACTTGTTTGAACTCTCCCTCAAACCCCTCCAAATACCTGTAAAAAATTACTCTAAACAAATTCTAAAGCAACAGAACCCACAAAAAGACAGAGTGAAACAAATTTCCAGACAAAGACAGTCTGAATGGTTGATCAGAAAGGTATATCACGCCGGGTGGGGAGAGGAGCGCAGTTCGGTGTGGGTGCATAGGCCTCAGCAAACCTGGAGCAGGCCTCAGAGAACTGAATCACAGGTAGCTGTGGTGGTTTCCAGACTTCTCAACCCACGAATGCCAAAGACAACTTAGAAGGTCAGTGGGAAAAGTCTGTTTCTGCGGTGAGAGAGAGAAGCACAGTGGCCTTAGCTCTAGTCCCCAAACTCAGTCCTGGGTCAGTGGCTGCCTGCTGAGCTTCTGGCCCATAGACTGAGGGGGGATCAAGTGGTTGATAAGAGGTGGATTGCAGGGATCTCTCTGCTGGTGAAGGATTCTCTTGCTTTGCCCATGCTTGGATCTGAGTCAGAGTTCTGGGTGGCGGTCCTGGGGTGAGGAGGAGCCCTGGCATGGTGGAGCTTGCAGTGAAGGTGTAGAGGAAATCTTCCTCACAGTTCCAAGACAGAAAAGAGTGCTTGTGGTCACTCATAGACCAGAGCACAGGCCAGGTAAGGAGTAAAAACCTTGCCCTTGATCATACCACCTTGGAAGAACTGAAAATTTACAGGTCCCTAGAAGTGTCTCTGAAAACAGCTGCACAAAATCCCTGAAGCTTGGGACAGTATATTCTCCACACTGGAAGCAGACCCCTACCTTAACAAAGCATTTATAACTCAAATAATTGGCCAGAATCATGAGCAAGCAGAGCAAAAAGAGTCAGACTATATTATCTTACTTTGGTGACAAAGAAGATCAAAACATACAACCAGAAGAAGACAACAAAGCCAAAGTTCCTACATCCAAAGCCTGCAAGAAAAATATGAATTAATCCCTAGCCATGGAAGAGCTCAAAAAGGATTTTGAGAAACAAGTAAGAGAAGTAGAGGAAAAACTGAGAGTGATGCTAAAGGAGACCCAAAAAAATACTGAAGAAAATAACACCTTAAAAAAATAGCCTAACCCAAATGGCAAAAGAGGGCCAAAAAGCCAATGAGGAGAAGAATGCCCTAAAAAGCAAAATTGGCCAAATGGAAAAGGAAGTACAAGAGATTACTGAAGAAAATACTTCCTTAAAAATTAGAATAGAGCAATTGGAAGCTAGTGACTTTATGAGAAATCAAGACACTGTAAAACAAATCCAAAAGAATGAAAAATTAGAAAACAATGTAAAATATCTCATTGGAAAGACAACTGACCTGGAAAATAGGTCCAGGAGAGAGAATTTAAAAGTTATTGGACTATCTGAAAGCCATGATCAAAAAAAAAGAGCCTAGACATCATCTTTCAAGAAATTATCAAGGAAAACTGCCCTTATATTTTAGAACCAGAGGGCAAAATAGAAATTGAAAGAACCCACCAACCTCTTCCTGAAAGAGATCCCCAAAGGAAAACTCCTAGGAATATTGTAGCCATATTCCAGAATTCCCAGGTCAAAGAGAAAATATTGCAAGCAGCCAGAAAGAAAAAATTCAAGTATTGTGGAAACACAATCAGGATAACACAAGATTTAGCAGCTTCTACATTAAGGGCCCGCAGGCCATGGAATATAATATTCTGGAGGGCAAACAAGATAGGATTACAACCAAGAATCACCCACCCAGCAAAAATGAGTATAATCCTTCAGGGGAAAAAATGGTCATTCAGTGAAATAGAGGACTTTCAAGCATTCTTGATGAAAAGATCAGAGCTGAATAGAAAATTTGACTTTCAAATACAAGACTCAAGTGGAACATGAAGAGGAGCAGGAGCAGAGAAGTGTTTTGATGTATTGAAAGATGGACAGGGCTTGCAAAGCCTCCCAGTCATGCTGATACCAATTGTCTTGAAGATCCAGCCTTTTCTATCCTAATCTACAAAGGAAACAGGAAAAAGGAACTTCAACTCTTTGTGCTCAGACAGCAATGAGACTGTTACAGCTTGCTCCAGTGCTTCTCTTTCTTGCCTCTAACATGTAATTAGACTGACTAGAAGATGCCTGTGGAAAGTCACAGAGACCAGGATTAGTGAAAGGATCATTGGGAACCCATATGTGGCTGTGGAAACTGGATGGAGAAATTTGGAAAAGCATGGACTCTTTAGCCCGATTAGTTCTTTATGGAGTCAGCCTGATCATTTCAGGTAAGGTTTGTCTTTACTTAGAGAACTGCTGAATTTCCCGAGAAAATCCCATTGAATGTGGTTTTCAGGTGTCCCTTCACTAATTTAGCTGGAAGTATCTGAAGGCTGTGTTGGTTTTCTGTTACATTTCAAGTTTTTAATAAAATTGGTAAATACTAAAATGAAAAAAAAGAAAGAAAAACAAAAAGAAAATGTAGAGATACCTGGAAAGATCAGGTCCCAATCTCCTATAAAGGAAGGCTTTGTGATGAGTTTTGTGTTGCACTTTCTAGCCCTTCAATCAGAGGGGTGAGGCAACTGAGGAATTTGAGCAAAGACTGAGTCAATTTGCATGGTGATGAGATGATCAGCTTATCCTAGGTGAGGCACCATGTTCCTGGAGTCAAATCCAGAGAGCTTCTGATGGAAAATGGAGAGTTACCGACACTGAAGGCAGTATATTTAGCTAGAAATAGAAGAGCTATTTAGCTCTTCTTTCTCTCTCGGGGATGAATGGAACCAATTATCCTATGCATCTTTAGCTGTTGGTAAGTAATACCATGTTAGATGCTTAAAATACAAAAATGATAACTGGCATAGTATTTGCACATATATAGACTTGCTGAAGGTTATATCTCTAGTTGATGAGACTCCCAGTGCTAAACTCAGTGCCTTTCATACTGTGGGCACCTGATAAATGTGTTTTGAATGAATGAATGAATGAATGAATGAATGGACTAGAATTCATGTTTCCTGTATCCCAGTCTTGTGCTCCTTACATTTCATTATTCTGTTTCCTTTTCTGGATTATATACTAAATGTTTAATCATAACATGGTTTCTGCTTTTCAGTTCTGGTATACTGCCAGCTAGGTGGGCTCCAAGAATGCTAATACTTTACAACAGAAAGTTCTGCCATAATTTAATGCCATGGACCTTACTAGTCAAATGTTTTGCTTCATCCCTTTTGCCTTTTCCATTCAATTCAATAAATATTTATTAAGCACCTGCCATGTGTCAGGCACTGTGCTAGGTGCTGGAGATACAAACAAGAAAAGGAAAGACAGTTTTTTCCCTCAAGGAGCTTATAAGCTAATGAGGTATATAATACATAAAAGGAAACTGAAAAGTGGAGTATAAGGAGATATCTGGGGCAGGGGCATGATGTTTTTGGAGTCAAAACCAAGCAGAGCTACTTATGGATAATGAAGAGTATCTGGAAAGTCCCAAACCCTCTACAAAGGAAATCTTTGGGAAAAGTTTAATGCTCCACCCTCCAGCCCTCCAATCAGATGGAAGAGGCCACTGAAGGAACTAAGATGGTTATTATTCTCCAGCCTTGCCCAACTCTTCATGCCCCTACTGAGAGTTTTCTTGGCGAAGATACTGGAGTGGTTTGCCACTTCCTTTTCTAGCTGAGGAAACTGAGGCAAATGGGGTAAAAAGTGACTTGCTAGGGTCACACAGCTAGTAAGGGCCTGAAGCCAGATTTGAACTCAGGTTTTCCTGATTCCAGGCCCAGGGCTCTATCCATTGTGCTACATAGCCGCCCAAGGTATTGCATATTAAAAGCTAAGTCAATCTGCAAGGTGCTGAGATTTCAGCTGATCATCCTGGGGGAGGCATGATGTTCTAGCAGTTAAAACCAAGAAGAACCACTGATGGAAAATGAATAACCTGTGGGAGATAAGCCAAAGTATTTGACTCTACAACTATATACACTCATAATAGCAGGATGCTGTTTTACAACTGGTGCTGCCCCTGGTGCTGACTGCCAACTGGGTAGGCATTTCCTCCTTTAAAATGACCTACTAGGCACAGGGATATAAAAAGTCAGAATTTCATCAGTCTCATGAAACATCTTTCCTTCTGAGTTCCTTGGCAAGCTCTCTGTGGTTTGAAAAGTTAAGGTCTAGCTCTGCCCTATCATGGGAAAAAATATATGACTTGAAGCCTTTAGAAAAAGAAATTAAAGTTAAGGAGTTTTGCCCTTGCTTGCAAAGCTGGAAGCCTGGATTTAATGTCTGGCCCATAGAAACAAGCCTAAGGAGAGGCAGTGTGATGGTACAAATTGTATACTTAACTTAGAAGCACATGAATTGGGTTTTGTGCCCTGTTATTTAGCCTTGAGAAGTCACTTAATGTCTCTGAGCTTCAGTTTCTTCACCTGAAAAACAGAATTATTTCTACTTCCCTTGTAGGGTTGTTATGAAGAATTAGCTTAAAATCTAAAACACTATCTAAATGTTAGCAATTATTATAGTATATCATTTTTAGCAACTCTCAATTATCCTGATGAGAGATATGAAATGCATATCATAATATTATTGGGCAATGTAAGGAAGTTGTGGTAAGATCATCTCTTGCTGAGATGGAAGCCTTTGGTGTTATAGATAGTGACATATAAACATATGGATAATGGACTTACTAATGCGTTCAAGCCCCAAAGAAGAATTAGACTACTCACTAAGGATGTGATTGTTTTCTGTTGTTTTATTATCTGCCCTGAATAATTTTTTGTTTGTTTGTTTCATGATCTGCTTAGCACCATTGTATATCTAAAGCTGAATTAATTTCAGAAATTTCAAGAGTTACTGAATGAAGATGAAAAAGGAGAGAGCAATCCCCCCTGCCCCACACACACACATAATCTAGGATCCATGTGAATCCAGAGTTGTTTTGTTATGGGCTACATATACAAATATTGTTTGTGAGAAGATGAAGATGGTGGCCATCTCCCTCCCTTTTCCCACAAAACATGAAAAAGAAAAAATTAGTCTTAAGTGATAGTTCAAAAGACTGGGGTTATATAGCAGAAATAACATACAGCAAAGGTTGCTAAACCATGAGATGGCTTGTTGAAGGCACTTTGATGGAATTAAACCTACTAGACATTAGAAAAGTAATGACTAGACAGATCCAGATCAGGCCATTGCTGAAACCTGAAATGACCCAGAGTGCCTGATTCTTTCTGGGGTTCCATATAGGAGGTCAGTGATCTTGTGTTTAGCATCCAAGGTAATTGATTATAATTCACTAAATTAAAGAAAATATAGACCAGAGCACAAGCTCTGGAAAGGGAAGTAATGACTTTGAATAGCAATCCAATTCACAACTAACCTTATTCTACTTGGAATTAGATATGGCAATTAGAAATCTAAATCAGAGATGGGAAAAAAAAAAGAGGAATTATTCACAATAATGTGATGGGAACTAAATACAGGCTGTAACCTAAGCTACATGTTCATGGGCTGTGCCTACACAATTCCAAAACAACAGGTCAATTCAGTCCAATGTTCAGGCTGACCAGATGTTTGTTGTCATGAATATACAACATCTGGATGATTGGCTTGCTTCTAAAGTGAATTGATCAAATGTTTTGGCATTTTTGTAGCCTTGGGCTAAAGTAATTATGTTATACATAAGATTGAATTTATTCCTAAAAAATGTATGTAGGATACACACACACACATAAAAATTCTCCAATCTGTACACAATGTTAGAGTAACTGTCACCTTTAAAGATCATTTAATCCAATTCTCTTACTTGTCAGTTGAGTAAACTAAGGCCCAGAGAGGGGAAGTGATCTTGGTAAGTTTACATATTTAATTAATTACAGTTTCAGGCCTAGAATTCAGATTACTTGAATTCCAGTGCTCTTTCTACAACATCAGGCAGCTTGGTGACTCAGTGGATAGAGCACTGCACCTTTAGTCAGGAAGACCTCAGTTCAAATCTGGTCTCAGACACTTACTAGTCATATATCCTTGGGTAAGTGAATAAAACTGTTTGCCTCCATTTCCGCAACTGTAAAATAGGGATAATAATAGCACTTTCATCCCACAGTTGTTGTAAGAATTGAGATAGTATTTGTAAAGTATTTAGCACACTGCCTGGAACATAGTAGGTATTTAACAAAGTCTTGTTTCCTTCCTTCCATGACCTTGCTTAAGAAAAAGAAAAGGAGAAATATGGAGAAAGGAGAGAGAAAGAAGTGAGGGATGTGCAGAGAGGGAGAGAGAGGTAGAGAAGAGAAAAGCAGTGGAGTAAAAAAGAGTTGTGGGTACCAGCAATGAGAAAAAATATTTCTGCTTTCAGTTCATTGTTATTCTTTAAAAAGGCAATTGCTAGAATCACTGAATGAGAAAATCTGAACTATCATTGGTTAAAGTGGTGGATTGCTTTTAAAACATAATATGATCAGTTCAGTCAAATCCTCAATCATATTGCCTTCAAAAAAAGTTATATCAAAAGACCTGCTAAGCAACTAGGTGACATTGGTTAAAGACCTGGGCTTGGATTCAGAAAGACTTGTGTTGGAATCCTGTCTCATATACTTTCTAGTTTTTTGACTCCAGGCTAGTGACTTGCCTTTGAACTTTGAACTCTTTGAACCTTAATGAGGAGGTTGTACTTGATGACCTCTAAGGTCTCTTTTATCCTAAAAGATCATATTAACTCTGAAACTTGAAATTCCTCAATATCCCCCGCCCCTTGGACTCCTTCTTCCCTCCGACTGGAGATGGCAGAGGGCGGATATCAGAGAGCTCCTTGCAGAGCCTTCATCTAAAGAAGGTGCCCAGGGTAGCCATTTTCTCATTTCCCACCCAGCTGCTCTCCTCTGGACTTAGCATGCCCCTGAACTGGGTACTCTCCCACCCCACCCTTTTCAGCTTCTTTTCCTGTATTGTCTTGTGAGCTCCTTGAGGATGAGGACTGTCTTTTGACTTTCTTTGTATGCCTGGCACTTAGCATGGTGCCTGGCACATAGGTGCTTAATAGCTGTATATTGACTATTGACCAAATCTTTGATCTTATAATCCAACTTTGTATCCTCAGTGCTTAGTACAGTAGTTTGATGCCTAATAAGGACTTAATAAATAATTTTTTTGAATTACATTGAATTGAAGATAACACAACATAGTCTGTGAATAAAGCATGATCCCTTTTAATTGGTTTACCTGGAGCAGAGAAAATGAATTAAAGAGCAAAGGAAAATGACATGGGATAAAGTCAATATATAGGGAAGAGAATTTCAAATGTTAATCAACACAGAAGCTAATTGCTCAACATTTGGATGCAAAAATAAGCAGAGTACATTAAAAATGAGTCAATGACCAATATGATTGGTGAAAATTTTTTATATTTGTAACTATTTGTTAAATGGATCAGAAATTGAGAGGAGACAAAGATAGCAGATATATTAGGAGGCTGCTACAACATTCTAGATATGGGGTGATTACAGTCTAGAACAGAATCTTAAATTACTAATGTGCGGACTATGTTTTACCAAATCATTTAGTATTATTATAGTCTTTAAAATAAAATCAAACTTCCTTTTATGCTCTTACTCCAATGTCTAAATGAAGGACCTGTTGATTAATAAAGAATTTTGAGCTCTAGATCATAAAAGTCTCTTTGCAAAGAAGGATATATGAAAATAAGCAATACCATGATCTCCACTGGGAATGAATATGAGAAATATGAATTTATTTTATTTATTTATTCTTTGCGTAGGTTACTGGATCTCATAAAGCTTCTAAGTAGGAATTTTGGAAAGCAGAACCTTCTCCAATTACTTAAGCTGATGCACTGAATCTAGTTGCACAAATGATCTGTCATGTCAGATCATTGTGGGAGTACGTTGCCAAATATTTTTAGGAAAGATGTAACTCACTGCCACGTCGCACTACACTCTTGCATTAACTAGGGAGATGTGTAATGAGTCTTTGTGACTATCATTTGCTTCTGTGTTTCCTTTAGAATGGACATTCCTTATTAGTTCCAGGGGTGGGAAACCTGGGGCCTCTAGGTCCTCAACTGTGGTCCTTTGACTGAATCCAAATTTCACAGAACAAATAATAATAAACGAATTTGTTTTGTAAAACTTGGACTTAAAAGGCTGTACCCAAGGACCTAGAAGGACACATGTGGCCTCAAGGCTTCAGGTTCCACCTCCCTGGAGAGGCATACTAATCAGCATGACTCCTTTCCAAATGGGTATATTTATAATATGCAAAAAATGGCAAATATAAATATAAAGATGGCAAATAATCATCCTGAAGGAAATATAAGCAAATTGTCTTCATTTAATTCTGTCTCATTTTACTTCTGAGTCACATCTTATCACAATCTTTGCAGTTTTAAATGTATTTCTCATTCAATTTGAATTCCTTGCTAGTTTCTCCCCCTTTAGAAACCAGCTAGCAATTTTCTTTGAGGACAAGAGCACTCATATTTCTCCCCAAAGTCCACTTCCCCACTTCACATTCACCACACCCATCTCTGTTCTCAACCACAAGGAATGTAGCCTCTTCTACAGAGTGGTTAAAAAAAATTAAGCTCCTGCAGCTAAAGTCTAACTGTGGGGCAGACATCTCTCCTTTTGGTCTTTATTTTGGTGGATCCACACTGAGAAGCAAAATGAAACTGGATGTATAATTATACCTTGATTTGAAATGATTGTCAGCAATATTCTGAGTTTATTATCATTTTCCGTTAGTTGCTTACATGCACTTTTTGATTTGGGGAAGAAAGGCCCTAGCATGTACAGGATAAATGTGACACATACTTAGCCAAATTTATTTCTTCAACAGAGAATAAGTTTGGGAACTGGTATATTTTTGTCATTGTATATATAGCACCATGCAACTACTATAGTAGATGAATAAATATCTTTGTTAAATGTAATAACATAGTATTTTCTTTGTACCTATCATGGTACTCATTGCATACTTCCTGATGTGAAAGTTATTTGTGTATATCTTTTATCTCCCCTAATACTTTGGACAGTTAAGTGGCACAGTGGACAGGGTGCTGAGCCTGGAGTCAGAAAGGTTGCTTTTTCTGAGTTCAAATCTGGCCTCAGACACTAGCTGTATGACCCTGGGCAAATTATTTAACCCTGTTTGCCTCAGTTTCCTTATCTATAAAATGAGCTGGTGACGGAAATGGCAAACCACTCTAGTATTATTGCCAAGAAAACCCCAAATGGGGTCATGAAGAGTTAGACACAACTGAAAAACAACTGAACAACAATACTTTGTAAGTTTCATGATAGCAAGGATCATGTCAAATTAATCTTTACAACCCCAGATATCCAATTCAGTGCCTTGAATATAATAGTTATTTCAGAATGCAAATTGAAAAAAAGTGAATGGATATGGTGGCTGAAAGTCTCAGATGGCTAATAATATAGCTTATAACTCTTTTGGGCTCAAGATTCAATAAAACTTCTTCCACATTGAACAGGCTAAGAAGAATCACAGGATTGAAAAGACTCTCAGGTGCCACCTAGTCAAATATGTAGATGATCAATGATTCTTTCCAGTTCCCAAAACAGGTATTCATCAAATATTCACTTGACAACTTCTAAAAAAGAGGATCCCATTGCCACCCAAAGCAGCCTATTCCACTTTGTGCAATTCAAATTGCTGACTCAAATTAAGTTTAAAATTCAGTAAAACTTCTAGGTCTTTTCCATTCCTTTCAAACTTGGCATTTTGTACATCTCTTTTGGTGAGATTTCATCATAACTACCACTTATAGCCATTGTAGAGCTTTAAGCAGCAGCCATAAGTGATTTACAGGGATATTGCTCACTATTTTATTGAACTTAAGCATAACCACTGTTGGCAGAACAAAGCCAGGATTATATTTGATCTTTGAGGCAGATCTAAGAGAGATGTGGAATCAACAATATAAACCACTACCACTGCCATTACCATCCCCAATCCTTTTTGATCAATCCTGTTTCTCTACTAGAAAGTGATAGCATTGACATACCAAAGGTATCTCTATACAGGATGAATGCTTAGAAACTGCTCAATATACATTGCTATAGAAGAGTGTAGGCTTTCATTGTCCACGCATAATTTAAGAAAATGAAATAACTTGACGTGAGAACTGAAAAGAAGAACATTAGGAAGAAAAATTGCTATGGTGTGAGAAGAACCAGAATATGATTTGTTCTGGATCCTTTCTGTAGATCTTCCTTCATTTTTGTTGTCTGGCTTTTATTTTTACATTCTGAGCAGACATTAAATTTAGTTTATTTTCTTTCATCTGACATATCTTTTGAGTCAAACTGTAGTTTGCTGGAAGCCTTGTAGCGTCTTTAAATTGCCCCCCTAAATTTTATTCTGATATTTGTCGGTGATGAGTTCTTTAAACCTTAAGCATAGATGCTGTTAAATCTCCCTTGCAGAGCCACAGATGATCCCAAGAGATTAAATAAAGCTCAAATCCAAAGTACATTCATTGTCCAATAATGTTTGGGCCAGACCTCTTGTTACACTATTTGTTGGCTCAGTTCAGGATGTATCCTTCCTGTGGAGAGATTTCACTTGTGGGAAAAAAAAAGAAAAAAAAAAACTTGGAATTTGGATGGGGGAAAATCCTTTGAACACATACATGAAAAGGGCCAGACATACAGACAACTTAACATTTAAGCTCCACTACTAACAGAAACAAAAGTTAAATATAAAGTATTAAATGGTAATGTCTTTTCCATTTCTTACAGTAACTCTGGACAGATGCTTCATAAGCAGAGCTTGTCTGTTCCAGGCTGCTGACGTCTTTGCTTTTTGGTAGAAATATGGTATATTTAGTACCATGTAAAAATTAACCAATCAAAAAATCCACAAACATTTATTAAACTACTACCACAATATGTGCCAAGTATTGGCAATAAAAAGACCAAAATTAAATCGTTTCTACCCTTGAAGA
>NW_020945206.1:0-2617 GCF_900497805.2 Vombatus ursinus | reverse complement strand
TATTGGCAATAAAAAGACCAAAATTAAATCGTTTCTACCCTTGAAGAGCCCTGTGTTCTATGGCATATGTGGCCAAAATTTCATGGCTCCTGTGTAGAAGTTATCTCCATTCCAGGAAAGAAAATGGAGTGGGATGGACCAGTATAGAAAATAATAGAGTGGAATAGATTAAAAGAAAAGTTAGAGCTAGAAAGTATTTTAGAGGTCATGCAGTCTGATTCCCACCTCTTTTTTTAAGAATGAGGAATTGGAGGAATAGAGAAGTCCTTGCACAGAAATTCTTACAATACATTTGACAACTGTACATTCAATTTTTGCTTAAAGACTGAAAGTGACAGTCAATGTCTCCCTCGGCATCCCACTGTACTTTAGAATAGTCTTAATCATTGGAAGTTAGGTAGCCCAGTGGATAAAATACCTGACCTGGGGTCAGGAAGACCTGACTTCAAATCTGGTCTCAGACACTTATTAGCTGTGTGTGGGCAAGTTGCTTAACCCTGTTTGCCTCAGTTTTCTCATTTGTAAAATGATCTGGAGAAGAAAATGGCAAACCACAACAGAATCATTGCCAAGAAAACCCCAAATAAGGTCACAAAGAGTCAGACACAATAGAACAACAACAATCATTGGAAAGTTTTTCCTTATATGAAACCTTTATGTGCCTCCTTGTAACTCCATGCATTGTGCCTAGTTCTGCTTTTTGGGTTCCTGCAAAATGAGTCTAATCTCTTTTCCCTGTGATTATCCTTCAAATACTGAATAGCATTCTTGTAATGTGGCATTAAGAGTGATAAGAACTCAGAGAGCAGAGTATATCAATGTTGGCTACCATCTCTCTAGTTCTACTGTCTAATCTAGCTCTCTTAGTCTTGCCTACAAGTATATTAGCTTTCTTGGATGACAAATATTGAGCTTGAAGTATCCTAAAATCATAAATTATTTTTCAGAGAAATGTTATTGTCTGTACATACATTCCCTTCTCATACAAATGAAATAATTTTTCACTTAAGCATAAGACTTTACATTTATCCCTATTTGATTGAGATAAATTTATCTTCTTGACTGTCAAAATTTGTTTGACTCCAGATGGTTATTCATTGTGATAGCTATTGCTTCTCAGCCATGTTTATTCCGGTTACAAACTTAGGAGACATATGTAACGTAGGGATCTGGCATTACACAGAGTGCCTGGGATGTCTTCTCTCCACGTGGCAAACCTGGGGAATTATTATCACAGCAGCTGAGACAAGGACTCATCTGGCAGTGATGCTATTTCTGGATGTGAACTTGGTGGGACTTATTCTATCTAGGAAATAAACAAAATGGATTCAATTCTCCCCACCCATTCAGGTGATGAAAACTATGACTATGAGGGAGGGGAATATTTGTTCTTTGTCCTTGCCATATCTTTAAAGTAAATATCCCTTGGTAAAACCTATCCCATATTAAATGATTTAATGGAATTGAAACAATAGTCACTGGCCTTCTAACAATGAAAGAAATAGAATGAGTGGGGCTCAAGCTAATGGTGGTAAAGGAAAAGAAACCCACAAACTCTTCTAGATGCCTTGGAACCCTGAGAGATCATGTAGAGATCTTGGCCCTGAGAAAGTGGGATTGGAGAGTACATTCATCATATAGTATCTTAAGTATTGTAAGAAAAGTAAGTTTTAGGGCCCAGGAATTCACACAGAACATATAAAAACCAACTGAGAAGAGTGGGAAAGGAAAACAGTCCCCATTCAAAAGATATGGTTAAGAAGAAGCAAGAATCTAGGTAGAGATTTGTGTAGTGAGCATAAGGTGCCTATAGCAAAAACCTGGCTTTCCTAATGGGCCAAATACTGTTTGAAAGAATAAGAGCCTTACATATTTTCTTCCCAATGCCAGACAGACCTGGTTTTAGAGTATGTGACACTTCGAATCTCAATTTTGAGGTAATTAGAAATACCTGGCTAAAATGAGTGAATGAAGGATCAAGGAAAAGACAATTCTTAACAATTGTTTATTTTAGAAATAACTGTCAGTCAACTAACTTGAATTTATTAAGTGCTTACTATATACCAAGTACTATGTCCTGCACTAAGGATACAAAGACAAAAATTTAACAATATCATAGACAAACGTACATTTATAGGCATACACAAGATGGTATGGGAGGAAGGCAGCACTGAGATCTAGAGAGATCAGAAAAGCTTTCATGTAGAAGGTATCACTGGAGGTAAGAATGACCGGGTTGGTCAAAGTATATGAAATGGTAGTTTTTCAATGAAGACATCAAACCTATCTATAGTCATCTTAAAAAATGTTCTACATCACCATTGATAAGAGAAATGCAAATTAAAACAATTTTGAGATTCTACCTCATACCTATCAGGTTAATATGACAGAAAAGAGAAATGACAAATGTTGAAGGGGATATCAGAAAACTGGGACACTTGTCCTCTGTTGGCAGAGTTGTGAACTGATTCAATCATTCTGGAGAACAATTTGGAATTATGTCCAAAAGGCATACACTGTACATACCTTTTGACCCATCAGTACTACTGTCTGTATCCCAACAAAATTAAAAAGAAAGAAAGAAAGAAAGAAAGAAAGAAAGAAAGAAAGAAAGAAA
>NW_020945205.1:0-2617 GCF_900497805.2 Vombatus ursinus | reverse complement strand
TATTGGCAATAAAAAGACCAAAATTAAATCGTTTCTACCCTTGAAGAGCCCTGTGTTCTATGGCATATGTGGCCAAAATTTCATGGCTCCTGTGTAGAAGTTATCTCCATTCCAGGAAAGAAAATGGAGTGGGATGGACCAGTATAGAAAATAATAGAGTGGAATAGATTAAAAGAAAAGTTAGAGCTAGAAAGTATTTTAGAGGTCATGCAGTCTGATTCCCACCTCTTTTTTTAAGAATGAGGAATTGGAGGAATAGAGAAGTCCTTGCACAGAAATTCTTACAATACATTTGACAACTGTACATTCAATTTTTGCTTAAAGACTGAAAGTGACAGTCAATGTCTCCCTCGGCATCCCACTGTACTTTAGAATAGTCTTAATCATTGGAAGTTAGGTAGCCCAGTGGATAAAATACCTGACCTGGGGTCAGGAAGACCTGACTTCAAATCTGGTCTCAGACACTTATTAGCTGTGTGTGGGCAAGTTGCTTAACCCTGTTTGCCTCAGTTTTCTCATTTGTAAAATGATCTGGAGAAGAAAATGGCAAACCACAACAGAATCATTGCCAAGAAAACCCCAAATAAGGTCACAAAGAGTCAGACACAATAGAACAACAACAATCATTGGAAAGTTTTTCCTTATATGAAACCTTTATGTGCCTCCTTGTAACTCCATGCATTGTGCCTAGTTCTGCTTTTTGGGTTCCTGCAAAATGAGTCTAATCTCTTTTCCCTGTGATTATCCTTCAAATACTGAATAGCATTCTTGTAATGTGGCATTAAGAGTGATAAGAACTCAGAGAGCAGAGTATATCAATGTTGGCTACCATCTCTCTAGTTCTACTGTCTAATCTAGCTCTCTTAGTCTTGCCTACAAGTATATTAGCTTTCTTGGATGACAAATATTGAGCTTGAAGTATCCTAAAATCATAAATTATTTTTCAGAGAAATGTTATTGTCTGTACATACATTCCCTTCTCATACAAATGAAATAATTTTTCACTTAAGCATAAGACTTTACATTTATCCCTATTTGATTGAGATAAATTTATCTTCTTGACTGTCAAAATTTGTTTGACTCCAGATGGTTATTCATTGTGATAGCTATTGCTTCTCAGCCATGTTTATTCCGGTTACAAACTTAGGAGACATATGTAACGTAGGGATCTGGCATTACACAGAGTGCCTGGGATGTCTTCTCTCCACGTGGCAAACCTGGGGAATTATTATCACAGCAGCTGAGACAAGGACTCATCTGGCAGTGATGCTATTTCTGGATGTGAACTTGGTGGGACTTATTCTATCTAGGAAATAAACAAAATGGATTCAATTCTCCCCACCCATTCAGGTGATGAAAACTATGACTATGAGGGAGGGGAATATTTGTTCTTTGTCCTTGCCATATCTTTAAAGTAAATATCCCTTGGTAAAACCTATCCCATATTAAATGATTTAATGGAATTGAAACAATAGTCACTGGCCTTCTAACAATGAAAGAAATAGAATGAGTGGGGCTCAAGCTAATGGTGGTAAAGGAAAAGAAACCCACAAACTCTTCTAGATGCCTTGGAACCCTGAGAGATCATGTAGAGATCTTGGCCCTGAGAAAGTGGGATTGGAGAGTACATTCATCATATAGTATCTTAAGTATTGTAAGAAAAGTAAGTTTTAGGGCCCAGGAATTCACACAGAACATATAAAAACCAACTGAGAAGAGTGGGAAAGGAAAACAGTCCCCATTCAAAAGATATGGTTAAGAAGAAGCAAGAATCTAGGTAGAGATTTGTGTAGTGAGCATAAGGTGCCTATAGCAAAAACCTGGCTTTCCTAATGGGCCAAATACTGTTTGAAAGAATAAGAGCCTTACATATTTTCTTCCCAATGCCAGACAGACCTGGTTTTAGAGTATGTGACACTTCGAATCTCAATTTTGAGGTAATTAGAAATACCTGGCTAAAATGAGTGAATGAAGGATCAAGGAAAAGACAATTCTTAACAATTGTTTATTTTAGAAATAACTGTCAGTCAACTAACTTGAATTTATTAAGTGCTTACTATATACCAAGTACTATGTCCTGCACTAAGGATACAAAGACAAAAATTTAACAATATCATAGACAAACGTACATTTATAGGCATACACAAGATGGTATGGGAGGAAGGCAGCACTGAGATCTAGAGAGATCAGAAAAGCTTTCATGTAGAAGGTATCACTGGAGGTAAGAATGACCGGGTTGGTCAAAGTATATGAAATGGTAGTTTTTCAATGAAGACATCAAACCTATCTATAGTCATCTTAAAAAATGTTCTACATCACCATTGATAAGAGAAATGCAAATTAAAACAATTTTGAGATTCTACCTCATACCTATCAGGTTAATATGACAGAAAAGAGAAATGACAAATGTTGAAGGGGATATCAGAAAACTGGGACACTTGTCCTCTGTTGGCAGAGTTGTGAACTGATTCAATCATTCTGGAGAACAATTTGGAATTATGTCCAAAAGGCATACACTGTACATACCTTTTGACCCATCAGTACTACTGTCTGTATCCCAACAAAATTAAAAAGAAAGAAAGAAAGAAAGAAAGAAAGAAAGAAAGAAAGAAAGAAA
>NW_020945204.1:0-2852 GCF_900497805.2 Vombatus ursinus | reverse complement strand
CTTAGAAATAGAGTTATTTTTCAACTTCACTGAAGATTTAGATATCAATTTCACAAACAGCATTTTTAGACCTAAGCATTACAAATGTGCATGACTCATGTTTTGCACTCAATAGTCTAAATAATGTGATCATTCATAACCCTTTTATCTTCAACCTTATTTTTTAAAAATAGTCATTATTGCAGATATGATTTTTCTATGAAAAATACATTATAGACTTGCCTCCTTTTAAGGAAAAAAAGTGTTAAGTCAAGCTAAATTTCTGTTTGCATCATCACAAAATTGAAATACAGGGAGAGGAAGGGCAGAAGGACAGTTTCTCTCTTTACTGTGGAACATCCTTATTGTTACTATAGTGACATCCATGGCAATTTTCCAATTGAGTGCATGTCTATAATATCTATTTTGCAGTTTTCTTTTTTATCATCTTGCAATCTGGGCTGCTTCTTATTTGTATAAGTAAAAAAAAAAGCCATACTCCTAAGTATCTCTGGAAAAAGTTAAGATTAAGAACTTTCTCTGATAGTATAATTTTCCCCTTTGAGTAACTAACATGTTATATAGACATCATGGGCATCCATAACCAACAAAACAAAACACAAAAATTTAATAAATAGAACCATGGAATGTTAAAATTGGAAAGAGCTTTAGAAGAACATCTTGGTCAGAGCCTTCATTTTAATGATAATGAAAATTGGGCCTAGGTAGGAAGAGTTACAAAAAGGTATATATAGAAAATTAATGACTGAAGTAGGACTTGAAACCTGAATCACAAAATCCCAGAGTTAAAAGAATCTTCAAAGAACATCTAGTCCAGGTTGTATCTAAAACATTCACAAGAAACAGTTGTTTTGTCTTTCCTTGAAGACCTCAAGTAAGAGGAGCACACTATCTCCTAAAGCACCTCATTCCACTTTAGATAGCTAATTGCTAGGGAGGTTTTCATGTTATCTAGTCTAAATTTAAATCCTTGCAACTTCCATTCCTTCTTCTTAAATTGGTCTTCTATAGATGAACCAAATAGACCCAATATCTATTCTGTGTGTCAGACCTTCAGATCAATTAGGACAGTTCTCATATGCCCTCTATGTCTCTTATTCTTCAAGTTAAACAGTACTGAGTGCCTCAAAGTTATACATTTGTTCTCCAGATCAACTATTTTTCCTATGAGATGTTTCACATTTCCTTCCATTTTTTGCCATTCTTTATATTTTGTTTTATTATTTCTTGGTCTCTCAAAACTTCACTGGCTTCCTCTTGCCCAACTCCAGTGTTCAAGGAGTCATTTTCTTCCTTAAGATTCTGGATCTCCTTTCCCAGTTGGTTAACTTTATTTTCCTAATCTGTGTGTTTATCTTGGATTGTTCTTATTTTTAAAATTTTTTTTCCTCAATATTATTTGATTTTTAGATTGTTTTTTAAAATTCTTATATAAATTTTTTTGGGGGGGGCAGGTGACCATTTGTTGCTACTCTTTGGGATAAGAGAGGCTTTTTTTTTCCCTTTCAGTATCTTCTGCAGACAAACCCTGGTCTTCTCTATTCCCATAATAACTTTCTATAGTTGAGTTCCTTCTCCTTTGCCTGCTTTTTTTGCTTTTTTTTCTTTTCCTTTTCCTTTTCCTTTTCTTTTTTTTTTTTGTAGCAGCTTATTGTAATCATCTCTAGTACTGGGGCATAAGGGATGGTGCCTCTGGGCTCAAATCCTCCTTCAGTTCTCCACTCTAGCATGGAAACAAAACCAATAACTCCACCCTCCTGTAAATGCCCACAGCCAGAGGTGTCCTCACCCCACTGCTTCTGCACTCACCAGGCCTGTGCTGGTTCCCTCTCAACCCATGGCTGCATATTACCAGCACAACTGGGTCTGGCATCCAAATCAGCATAGGTTCCCTTAATCTCCCCCCCCCAGTCAATTGCCTGACTCCCCACTGTGTCCAGGGTGATGGTGAAAATTCCTGTGGTTGGGCCTGAGGCTACATCTCAATCCAGCTAGCCCCAAGGATCAATGCTTGCTGGTTCAGAGGAATTAGCCTGGAGCTATATACATTTCATAAGGACCAAATCTTGGCCCTAGGATTTTTCATTGGATTTCCTCTGATTGTCCTAGGAGGAACACCATTCTGCCCAAACTTTTGTTTAATTTTACCACTCCACATTTGCCCTGAGGTGCTATTTTTTCTGTGGGGGAAATCTGGAGAGCTTAGAAATTTCTGATCTACTCCATCATTGTCCAAGAGTCGTCTCTATAAAGTATCTTTCCAGAAATTATAAAAGAAGTTTGCCTTGATATCCTAGAACCAAAATGTAAAATAGTCATTGAAAGAATCCACTGATCACCTCCTGAAAGAGATCCCAAAATGAAAACTTCAAGAAATATGGTAGCCAAATTAGAGGATTATCATGTAAAGGAAAAAATACTGCAAGTAGCCAGAAAAAAAACAATTCAAGTATCAAGGAGCCATGGTGAGGATTACACAGGACTTAGAAGCTTCTATACTGAAGGATTGGAAGGTTTAGAATGTGATATTCCAGAAGGCAAAGCAGGTTAGATTACAACCAAGAATCAACTACCCAGAAAAATTGAGCATAATCTTACAAGGGAAAAGATGGATATTCAACAAAATATAGGACCTTCAAATTTTTTGATGAAATGACCAGAACTGAACAGAAAATTCTATCTTCAAATACATGACTCAAGAGAAGCATGAAAAGACAAATAGGAAAGAAAAACAACAATAATAACATATTATTGAATAAGGTTAAACTGTTTACATCCCTATAGAGGAAGATGACACTTGTTACCTTTTGAACACTGCAATAATTTTAGAGCATTTAAAAGAAGTATATATA
>NW_020945203.1:0-19745 GCF_900497805.2 Vombatus ursinus | reverse complement strand
TTATGGGCATAAATTGACTTTTATGTGACAATATAAAAAAACTTAAGGGTTGAAAAAAGGATTGTACAGTAAGAAGAGGAAAGAGAGAGGCAAAATAGAATAAATGATATCACACGTAGATACATGAAGGACCTATTACAATAGAGGGAAAGAAGGGAGAGAAGAGCATTATTTAACGTAACTCTCATCTGATTTGTCTCAAAGAGGGAATAACATATGCACTCAGTTGGGTATAGAAATTTATCTTACTCTATAGAAAAGAAGGAAGGGGATCATTTAGAGAGGCAGAGCCAAAATGGTGAAGGGAAAGCAGGGACTTGCCAGAGCTCTCCTAATCTCTTCAAATACTTCTAAAAAGTGATACTAAATAAATTCTAGATAGGCAGTTCCCACAAAGAGACAGAGTGAGGCAGATTTCCAGCCTAAAACACCTGGAAGGTCAACAGGAAAGAGTGGTGGCACTGGCCTATGAGAGGAGCATCCAGAGCTCAAGGTACAGTGACAGACCTGGCCTAAGCAAAGCTGGAGCAGGCTTTGGGGGACTGACTCACCAGCAGCAGTGGTAAGTTCCAGTCTTCTCAGCCCACAGATGCCACAGAAAACTTAGAAGGTCAGTGGGAGGGGTCTGTCACAACTGGGTGAGAGAGAAGCATGGTCCAGCACAGGGCTACAGGGTATGCAATACAGCCCCTGCACCAGCAAACTATGGCAGTGACTGAATGAGCAGTTGTTGTGGTGTCAGTGGAGGCAGCACTGCTCCTGGAGCCATTAGCCCATAGACTGAAGGTTTGAAAGTCACTTATTTTGACTTCTGAGAGCAAGATGGTGGAGTAAGCAGTAAGTCACTCTCACCCTCCCTTACTGGCCTCAAAAAACCTAGATAATATTGCCCAAGGAAAATTTCTGAAATAGTAGAGTCAGCAGAAAGGCTAGATACAGCAGTCTTTTAGCTACTGAGGCCAGGGGAATTAATGGGAAAAATCCCTCTTGCTGTGGCTGAAGGGGACCATTTCAGGAAGGGAGGCATCCCAGCAAGGTAGTGGCAATCCCCACATCAGCAAACCAGTAACCAGGCCCTAGTCCCCAGCACAAAAAGCCTGGGGCAGTATCCCTTGTAACCTAAACACAGAGGTCAACTATAAAAGCCAGAAAAAAGGCAACCAACAAGAGTAAAAAGCAACATAGAAAGACAAAGACCATAGAAAAATATCTTGGTGACAGGGAAGATCAAAACATAAATTCAAGGGAGGATAACATTGTCAATATATCCACATTTGAAACCTCAGAGGGGAATGTGAGCTGGTCTCAAGCCCCAAAAGCCTTCTTGAAAGAGATCAAGAAGGATTTTAAAAGTCTGATAAGGGAGGTACAAGAAAAATTGAACAATTCATTTAAAAAAAATTAAACGTACATTGAAGAAAACAAGTCCCTAAAAAGTAAAATGGTTCAAATGGAAAAAGAGGTACAAAAGCTAACTGAAGGAAAATATTCATTACAAATTAAAATTTGGCAGTTGGAAGCTAACGACTCTATGAAACATCAAGAATCAGTCAAACAAAATCAAAGTAATGAAAAAAAATAGAAGAAAATGTGAAATTCCTCATTAGAGAAACAACTGACCCAGAAAATAGATCCAGGAGAGATAATTTAAGAATTATTGGTCTACCTGAAAGCCATGATGAAAAAAAAAAAAAGAGCCTGGACAGCATCTTTCAGGATAAAACCAAGGGAAACTACCTTAAGGTCCTAGGACCAGAGTTTAAAATACTCATAAAAAGAATCCACCTATCACCTCCTTAAAAAAATCTCAAATTGAAAATGCCAAATAATATTGTAGTCAAATTCCATAATTATCAGGGTAAGGAGAAAATCCTGCAAGCAGCCAGAAAGAAACAATTCAGATATCATGGAACCACAGTCAAGATTATGCAGGACCTTACAGCTTCAACATTAAAAGATTGGAGACCTTGGAATATGACATTCCATAAGGCAAAGGAGCTTGGATTACAACCAAGAATCAACTACCCAGTAAAATCTTTCAGGGGAGGAGATGGACGTTCAGTCAAATAAGGTACTTTCAGACTTTCCTGATGGAAAAACCAGACCTCAATGGAAAATTTGATCTTCAAATACAAGACTCAAGAGAGACATAAAAAAAGGTAGACAGGAAAGGGGAAAAAAAACCATGTTATTCAATAAAGATAAACTGTTTACATCCCTACATGGGAAGATGATATTTAAAACTCTTGAGAACTGTATCTTTATAACAACATTTAGAAGGGATATACATAGACAGAAGGGATGGGTTTAAATTGATTTTGATGTGATGATAAAAACCCTAATGAAGAGGTTAAAAGGAACTGTAATGGCAGAAGAGGAAAGGAGGAAGCAGAAAAGGGTAAATTATATCACATGAAGAGGTACAAAGACATATTACAGTAGTGGGAAAGAAGGGAGGAAGATGAGCATTGTTTGAACTTTACTCTCATCAGATTTGGCTCAAAGAGGGGTTAACATATTCAGGAACAGAAAATTAACTTGCCATACAGGCAGTAGGAAGGGAAAGAACAAAGAAAAGGGATGTGAGGATAGAAGGAAAGGAAGAAGTAGTAAGGGAAAAGGGAAAGCAAAGGGAGGGGGCTTATAGAAGGGAGGGCAGATTGAGGGAGGCAGTGGTGAAAAGCAAAACTCTAGTGAAGAGGGAGAGGGAGAAAAGGAGAAAGAAAAGTATGAATGGGGAAGAGGGGAATAGGATAGAGAGAAAGACACAGATATTAATCATAACTATGAATGTGAATGCAATGAACTCTCCCATAAAATGGAAATAGATAGCAGAATGGATTAACAACCATAATCGTAATATGTATTTTTTTACAAGAAACACATTTGAAACAGAGGGATACACACAGGGTAAAGGTAAAAGGCTGGAGCAGAATATATTATGCTTCAGCTGAAGTAAAAAATAAAAGCAAGAGTAACAATTCTAATCTCAGACAAAGCAAAAGGAAAAATAGATCTTTTTAAAAGAGATAAGGAAGGAAATTGCATCCTGCTAAAAGGCACCATAGATAATGAAGTAATATCATTACTAAACATATATGCTTCAAGTGGCATAGCATCTGAATTCTTAGAGAAGTCCAGGGAGTTACAGGAAGAAATAGACAGAAAAGTATACTAGTAGAGGACTTCAATTTCCCCCTTTCTGAACTAGATAAATCTATGCACAAAATAAACAAGAAAGAAGTTAAGAAGGTTAATAGAAGTTTAGAAAAGTTAGATATGGTAGACCTATGGAAAAAATTGAATGGGGATAGAAAAGAATATACTTTTTTTCCTCAGTGGTACATGACACTTACACAAAAACTGACCATGTACTAAGGCATAGAAACTTCACAATTCAATGTAGAAAGGCAGAAATATTAAATGCATTCTTTTCATATCATGATGCAATAAAAAATACATGTAATAAAGGGCAATGGAAAGATAGACAAAAAACTAATTGGAACCTAAATAATCTAATCCCAAAGAATGAACGGGTCAAACAAAAAATCATAGAAACAATCAATAACTTTATCCTAGAGAATGACAATAATGAGACAACATAGCAAAACTTATGGGATGCAGCTAAAGTAGTTCTTATGGGAAGTTTTATATCTCTAAATGCTCACATGAATAAAATAGAAAAAGAGGAGATGAATGAATTTGGCATGCAACTAAAAAACTGGAAAAAGAACAAATTAAAAATTCTCAATTAAATACCAAATTAGAAATATTAAAAACCAAAGGAGAGATTAATAAAATTTAAATTAAGAAAACTATTGAACTAATAAATAAAACTAAGAGCTGATTTTATGAAAAAAAACAATCAAATAGACATACTTTTGTTTAATTTAATGAAAAAAAAGAAATAAGAAAACCAAATTACCAGCATTAAAAATAAAAAGAGTGAATTCACCACCAATGAAGAGGAAATTAAAATAATAATTAGGAACTGTTTTGCCCAACTGTATGTCAATAAATTTGACAATTTTAATGAGATGGATGAATATTTGCAAAAATATAAATTGCACAGTTTAATGGAAGAAGAAGTAAAATATTTAAATAACTCCATTTCAGAAAAAAAATTGAACAAGCCATCAATGAAGTACCTAGGAAAAAATCTTCAGGGTCAGATGGGTTTACAAGTGAATTCTATCAAATATTTAAAAAAACAATTAATTCCAATACTATATAGACTATTTGGGAACATAGGCAAGAAAGAGTCATACCAAATTCTTTTTAAGATAGAAATATGGTGTTGATATCTAAGCTGGGAAGAGTCAAAACAGAGAGAAAATTGTAGACCAGTTTTCCTAATGAATATAGATGCAAATAAATAAATAAATACATACATACATACATACATACATACATAAAATATTAGGAAAAAAGATTACAGCAACTTATCATGAGAATAATACACTATGACCAGGTAGGATCTATATCAGGAATGCACGGTTGGTTCAATATTAGGAAAACTATCAGCATAACTGATCATATTAACAATAAAACTAATAGAAACCACATGATTATCTCAATAAATGCAGAAACAGCTTTTCACAAAATACAACACCCATTCTTATTAAAAACACTAGAGAGAATAGGAATAAATGAAGTCTTCCTTAAAATAATAAACAGCATCTACCTAAAACCTTCAGCAAGCATTATATATAATGGGGACAAGCTAGAAGCATTTCCAATAAGATCAGAGGTGAAACAAGGATGTCCATTATCTCCACTGTTGTTCAATATGGTACTGGATAGGTTAGCTTTAGCAACAAGAGAAGAAAAAGAAATTGAAGAAATTAGAACAGGCAAAGAACAAACAAAGCTATCACTCTTTGCAGATGATATGATGACGTACTCAGAGAATCCTAGAAAATCAAGTAAAAAGCTACTTGAAATAATAAATGACTTTACCAAAGTTGTCAAGACAAACCCAGGAACTACATGAAGACAATTGAAAAACAATTTTCACACAAATAGAGTCAGATTAAATAATTAGAAAACATTATTTGCTCATGGGTAGGCTGAGCTAATAAAATGAAAATGACAATTCTACCTAAATTAATTTACTTATCCAGTGTTATACCCATCAAAATACCAAAACGTTATTTTATAGAGCTAGAAAAATAATAGTAAGATTCATCTGGAAAAACAAAAGGTCCAGAACATCAAGGGAACTAATGAAAAGAAATGTGAGGGAAGGTGGTCTAACCATACCACATCTCAAATTGTATTACAAAGCAGCAATCATCAAAACTACTTGGTACTGGCTAAGAAACAGAGTGGTGGATCAATGTTATAGGTTAGGTACACAAGACACAATAGTCGATAACTATAGAAATCTGCTGTTTGACAAACCCAAAGATTCCAGCTTGTGAGGTAAAAACTCACCATTTGAAAAAAACTGCTGGGAAAACTGAAAAATAGTATGGCAGAAACTAGGCATAGACCAAAATCTGACAACCTATACCAAAATAAAGTCAAAATGGGTATACAATTTAGATATAAAGCTGATACTATAAGGAAACTGGGAGATCAAGTAATAGTTTACCTGTCAAATTTATGGAGAACAGAAGAATTTATAATCAAACAAAAGATAAAAAACATCATGAAATGCAAAATGGATGGTTTGATTACATTGAATTGAAAAGTTTTTGAACAACCAAAGTCAATGCAACCAAGATTAGGAGGGAAGCAGAAAACCAGGACAGATTTTTTACAAGCAGTGTCTCTGATAAGACCCTCATTTCTAACATATATAGGGAACTAAGTCAAATTTGTAAGAATACAAGTCATTCCCCAATTGATAAATGGTCAAAGGATATGAACAGTCAGTTTTCAGATGAAGAAATTAATGCTATCTATAGCCATATGGAAAAAATGCTCTAAATCACTATTGATTATAGAAATGCAAACAAAAACAATTTTGAAGTACCACTTCAAATCTATAAGATTAGCTAACATGACAGAAGAGGAAAATGATAAATGCTGGAGAAGATGTGGGGAAATTGGAACATTAATACATTTTTGGTGGAGTTGTGAATTGATCTAATCATTTTGGAGAGCAATTTGGAACTATGCCAAAAGGGCTATAAAAATGTGCATACCCTTTGACCCAGCAATACTACTTCTAGATCTGTATTCTAAAGAGATCAAATAAATGGGAAAAGGACCCACATGTATAAAAACATTTATAGCAGCTCTTTTTGTGGTAGTAAAGAATTGGAAATTGAGAGAATGCTCATCAATTGGGGAATGGTTAAACAAGTTGTGGTGTATGAATATAATGGAATGCTACTGTGATATAAGAAACGATGACCAGGCAGACTTCAGAAAAATCTGGAAAGACTTATATGAACCAATGCTGAGTGAAGTGAGCAGAACCAGAAGAACACTGTAAACAGTAACAGCCACACTGTGTAATGACTAACTTTGATAGACTTAGCTCTTCTCAGCAATGCAAGGATCTATGACATCTCCAAAAGTCTCATAATGGAAAATAATATCCACATCCAAAGAAATAACTATGAAGGTTGAATGCAGATCAAAGCATACTATTTGCAATTTTTTTCTCTTCTCTTTTGTTTTGTTTATTCTTTCTTGTGGTTCCTCCTAGTGGTTCTAACTCTTCTTTACAACATGATTAATGTGAAAATATGTTTAATAGGAATGTATATGTAAAACCTATAACAGATTGCTTGCCATCTTGGGGATGGAGGGAAAAAGGAGGGGGACAAAATTTAAATTTCAGAAGCTTATGGAAGTGAATATTGAAAACTAAAAATAAATAAATAAATAAATGATAAAAATACAATTGACAAAGTAAGGAAAAAAGTACATTGGAGAAAATAACTCCTTAAAAAATAAAAAATAGCCAAATGGAAAAGGAAGTACAAAAGCTAACTGAAGAAAACAACTTGTTAAAAATTAGTTGGGCAAGTGGAAGCTAATGATTCTATGGGAAATCAAGGATCCATCAAATAAAATCAAAAGGATAAAAAAATAGAAGAAAATGTAAAATACCTCCCTTGGGGAAAAAAAAGAACAACAAGTGACCTGGAAAATATATCCAGGAGAGATAATTTAATAATTATTAGTCTATCTGAAAGCCATGATTAAAAAAAGATCCTGGACAGCATCTTTCAAAAAATCATCAAAGAAAACTGCCCTGAGCTTCTAAAACCAGATGATAAAATAGTCATTGAAAGAATCCACCAATCATCTCCTGAAAGAGATCCCAAATTCAAAACACCAAATAATATTGTAGCCTAATTCCAGAATCATCAGGGCAAGGAGAAAATACTGCAAGCAACTAGAAAGAATCAATTTAATTATTGTGGAACCAAAGTCAGAATTATGTAGGATCTTGCAGCTTCTATATTAAAAGATTAAAGAAAATTAAAATAATTAAATTAAATTAATTTAAAAGATTAAAGAAAATTTAAAATCTCAAATTAAATACCAAATTAGAAATACTGGAAACCAAGGGAGAGATTAATAAAATTGAAAGTAAGAAAACTATTATACTAATAAATAAAACTAAGAGCTGGTTTTATGAAATAACAACAAAAAAGAAAGAAGAAAACCAAATTACCAATATCAAAAATGAAAAGGGTAAACTCACCACCATGAAGAGTAAATTAAAATAATAATTAGGATCTGTTTTGCCCAAGTGTATACCAATAAATTTAACAATCTTAGTAAAATGGATGAATATTCAAAAAACTGTAAATTTCCCAGATTAACAGAAGAAGAAATAAAATACTTAAATGAACCCATTTCAGAAATAAAATAAGTTGAACAAGCCATGAATGAAATCCCTAGGAAAATATCTGGAAATACAGATGGATTTACAAGTGAATTCTATCAAACATTTAAGAAACAATTAATTCCAATACTATATAAACTTTTTGGCAAAATGGTAAAGAAGGAGTCCTAATAAATTCTTTTTATGATACAAATATGGAACTGATACCTCAACCTGGGAAGAGCCCAAATAGAGAAAGAAAATTATGGACCAGTTTCCCTAATGAATATAGATGAAAAACAAAAATAAATATTAGCAATGAGATGACAGCAACTTATCTCGAGAATAATACACTATGACCAGGTAGGATTTATACCAGGAATGCAGGGCTGGTTCAATATTAGACAAGCATTCAGCATTATTGACCATATCAACAAGAAAACAAACAGAAATCATATGCTTATCTCAATAGATGCAGAAACAACTTTTGACAAAATACAACACCCATTCCTATTAAAAACACTAGAGAGCATAGGAATACATGGAGTACCAAGGACAGAATTGAATATTCTTGAATAAATTATATACAATCTTTTAAAATGTTGTATCTTGAGATATGTATTTATTTCATTAATTTACTTAATCCAAAGTACATAATATAATATTATATAATTAAGATATAATAAAGTACAAACAGATTATACTCTCTGTTTTTTTCATTATTTTCCTTTAGGGGGCAATATTATTCTCCATTACTTAAATGAGACTCTAGCCCATAAAGTATTGAATTATCATATAAAAGGAAGTGATAGTTCATTGACAAATGGTGGAAAGAGAAGTTACTTTGAAGCCAATTTAAAATCCATGAAAGCTTTTACTATTGAGCTAGATTTTACATATTGTGCATTCTAACAATGCATTCACAGCACAGGACATAATGGCTCCTTCAGAATAACTAAATTTTAATGTGTCTTAATAACATGCATTTGTATATAATTGGTTTGCTTCATGCAACCAAAGTATGGTAAAAAGTCATATAGAAGAACTTCTCTCTGTGTAGATGAGGCACTCTATAAATGTCAGTCTGATGCTTTTTTGTATTTTTTTTTACTTTAAGAAAATAAATACTACAGAGAATTACATAGTCCATATTTTTTGAAGATTTGTTGTGTTCTTTTATTCTTCTGTATCATCTACTCTTTTCCAAATGCAAAGTAATGGTTAGATCATTAAATAAGATCATTTGTATAATGGATAACAGTTTGTGTAAATTTTTAAAGCATCCATCTATAACCAAATAAAATACATTTTTTCCAGGGGGTACATACTTGGATTGATTGCTTTATTCATGCTGGAAAATTTTGGTTCTGTGATCCCTCTTTATTGAGCTCTGAGTAAGCAACAAAGAAATATTGCTTACACAATTCAGTCTGTCCATCCTGCTATAAGTTAATTTTTCTATATTCTGAAAGTGAGTACCACAGCTCAAGCAAATGATTTCGCAAATGAATACAGTTGAGTCATAAGATTCACACTGAATGTGGGATGGATCTGCACATTTACTACTGTAGGAATGCCAACTCAAAGCACATGTATCAATTACATTTTTCTATACAATAGTCATTATATCTTAGGTAATATGGTCCCTAAGAGCATGAGCTATGTCTTTCTCTAATTTTTTTTAGAACTTTCATAGGCAGATGTTATAGAGACATGGACTCATGGAATACCCAAATATTGAATGATGAAAATTCTTGAATAACATATTTATAATTTACCAATCTATTGTCTTATTTCCTTAAGGGGAAAAAGCCCAGGATAAACTTACATTTGCTAAGGTTATTATCTTAACTTTACAAAATTAGTTTTGCTAAAGTTATTGTCTTAACCTTACAAACTTACAAACTCAGCATTCAAGAGGCTATTTTTCATCTATTTTTTCTTTCCCCTGAAGTTAGGTACACCACCACCAAGTGGAAGTACATTCACATGGTCATATGATTTTAATTACAAAGAAGCTGTCAAAAAGATTTAATCAAGGTTGACTTTTAAATTCTACAACAAATAATCTTGCAGAGGAAACAATAATAACAACAAAAAAGATCTTGGTTAAATTTCTCATCCTCAACTTTTAACATTTATGTTCCTATTCTTTCCTTTTCTTTATTGTCGCTTTTAGGGAGAGAAACCCTTAGCCTTACCTCTTATTTTGAGGGTAAAATGTATTACATAGCTCATGAATTGTGGAAGTTTATCTGCCTTTATCCTTATAATGTCTCACAACTGACAGTGTAAGTATCATTTCTGTGCATGCTTTCACAAAGATACTATTTGCCACCAGTTTCAGTTACATTAGGGCCTCTTTCCTCTTTCTACATAACAGAGAGAAAAGAGATGCCCCACTTGGTTGTTCTACATTTATAGTATAGAACTTTCTCTGATATATTTTTTTCTTTTTTTAATAAATTTATTTTTTTTTGTTTTCAACGTTTACTTCCACGAGACTTTGAGTTCCAAATTTTCACCCCATCTCACCCCTCCCCACATCCCCAAGATTGCATGCATTCTGAATACCACTTCCCCTAGTCTGCCTTCCCTTCTATCTCTACCCCCATTCTCTTACCCCCTCCCCCTTCTATTTTCCTGTAGGGCAGGATAGATTTGTACCCCATTTCCTATATTTCTTATTTCCCAGTTGCATGTGAAAACATTTTTTTAAACATGTGTTTTTAAAACTTTGGGCTCCAAATTTTCTCCCTTCCTCCCTCCCCACTCACCCTCATTGATAAGGCAAGCAACTTAATATAGTTTATACATGTGCAGTTATGCAAAACACTTCCATAGTAGACATACTGTGAAAAACTAACTCTATTTCTCTTAATCGTATCCCATCCACCCCGTTTATTCTATTCTTTGTTTTGACCCTGTCCCTCATCAGAAGTATTTGCTTCTGATTACCCCTTTTCCCAATCTGCCCTCTTGTCTATTATCCCCCTACTCACTTGTCCCCTTCCCCCCCTATTTTCCTGTAGGGTAAGATAGATTTCCATGCCCAATTGAATGTGTATGTTATTCTCTCCCTAAGTCAAATTTTATGAAAATAAGATTCACTCATTCCCTCTCACCTTCCCCCAATTCCCTTCCACTGTTAGAGCCTTTTCTTTTCTGTTTATTTTTCTGAGATAATTTACCCCATTCTACCTCTCCCTTTCTCCTTCTCCTAGTATAATCCTCTCTCACCCCTTAATTTTATTCTCCAGATATGACCCCTTCATCTTTAACTGACCTTGTACCCTTTCTATGTATACTCTATCTATGTATATCTATATAATTTTTCCCCTCCAACTACCATAATACTAATAAAGGTCTCGTGAGTTACAAATATCATCTTTCCATGCAGGAATGTAAACAGTTCAACCTTAATAAGTCTCTTTTGATTTTTCTTTCCTGTTTACTTCTTCATGTTCCACTTGAGTCTTCTATTTGAAAGCCAAATTTTCTATTTAGTTCTGGTCTTTTCATTAAGAATGCTTGAAAGTCCTCTATTTCACTGAATGACCATTTTTTCCCCTGAAGGATTATACTTAGTTTTGCTGGGTAGGTGATTCTTGGTTGTAATCCTATCTCCTTTGCCCTGTGGAATATTATATTCCATGCCCTGTGGTCCCTTAATGTAGAAGCTGCTAAATCTTGTGTTATCCTGATTGTGTTTCCACAATACTTGAATTGTTTCTTTCTGGCTTCTTGTAATATTTTCTCCTTGGCCTGGGAACTCTGGAATTTTCCTAATATTCCTAGGAGTTTTCCTTTGGGGATTTTTTTCAGTAGGAGATCGGTGGATTCTTTCAATTTCTATTTTGCCTTCTGGTTCTAAAATATCAGGGCAGTTTTCCTTGATAATTTCTTGAAAGATGATATCGAGGCTCTTTTTTTGATCATGGCTTTCAGATAGTCCAATAATTTTTAAGTTCTCTCTCTTGGATCTCTTTTCCAGGTCAGTTGTTTTTCCAATGAGATATTTCACATTGTTTTCTAATTTTTCATTCTTTTGGATTTGTTTTCAGTGTCTTGATTTCTCATAAAGTCACTATCGATTGCTCTATTCTAATTTTTATAGAAGAATTTTCTTCAGTAATCTTTTGGACTTCCTTTTCAATTTGACCAATTTTGCTTTTTAGGGCATTCTTCTCCTCATTGGCTTTTTGGACCTCTTTTGCCATTTGGGTTAGGCTATTTTTTAAGGTGTTATTTTCTTCAGTATTTTTTTGGGTCTCCTTTAGCAAGCTGTTGACTTGTTTTTCATGATTTTCTTGCATCACTTTCAGTTTTTCCTCTACTTCTCTTACTTGCTTCTCAAAATCCCTTTTGAGCTCTTCCAAGGCCTGGGACTAATTCATACTTTTCTTGGAGGCTTTGGATGTAGGAGTTTGGGCTTCATTGTCTTCTTCTGGTTGTGTGTTTTGATCTTCTTTGTCACCAAAGTAAGATAATATAGTCTGACTCTTTTTGTGCTGCTTACTCATGATCCTGGCCAATTACTTGAGTTTTAAACTCTTTGTTAAGGTAAAAGTCTGCTTCCAATGTGGAGAATGTACTGTCCCAAGCTTTGGGGGTTTGCACAGCTGTTTTCAGAGATACTTCTAGGGACCTGTAGATTTTCAGTTCTTTCAGGGGAATATGATAAATGGCAAGGTGTTTCCTCTCCACAGCCACAACAAGCTCCACCACACCAACACTCCTCCTCACCCCATCACTGCCCCTCAGAACTGTAACCCAAATCCAAGCACAGGCAAAGCAAGAGATTCCTACCTCAGCACTGGCAAAGAGATCCCTGCAATCCCTCTGATCAGCCACTTGATTCCCCCTTAGTCTGTGGGCCAGAAGCTCAGGAAACAGTTGCTGCCCCCTGCTGTGCTCTGGACTTGTGGCTGAGACCTAGCTCCTCTCTCACCACAGTCACAGACTTTTCACAGTGACCTTCTAAGTTGTCTTGGGAGTTCGTGGGTTGAGAAGTCTGGAAACTGCCATTGCTGCCCATGATTCAGCCCTCTGAGGCCTGCCCCAGGCTCACTGCGGCCTGTGCACCCATGCCAAACTGTGTTCCTCTCCCAGCCCAGCATGATATACCTTTCTCATCAACCATCCAGGCTATCTTTGGCTGGAGATTTGTTTCACTCTGTGTTTTTTTGGGTTCTTCTGCTTTAGCATTTGTTTAGAGCCATTTTTATAGGTATTTGGAGGGGTTTGAGGGGAGTGCTCCAGCAAATCACTGCTTTTCCCCCGCCATATTGGCTCTGCCCCCCGTGATATATTTTTTTCTGTATTCAAAGGGAAATATATTTCCAATTAAGTATTTTTCCCTGAAATAAGAGAGAGAGAGAGAGAGAGAGAGAGAGAAACAGAGAGAGAGAGAAACAGAGAGAGAGAGAGAGACAATAGTCTTTAGATGAAGAGTGGGGAAGTCAAAAAATGGAGTTACTTTTTAAAGGAAATTTGTTTGATTTGTTTGAGGGATCCAGTGATTAATGCCCTATGAAGCCTCTATAAAACAAGGGATCTTGGAATTGAGTTTCTTTCATTTTCAGGATAAATGAGAGTCATACCAGTACAGGAATTGCTTGGGGGAAAGAAGACACTCAACCTCAGCCTCAGCCTCCCATACTCTTTGACAGGGGCACTGTAGTGCAGAGGATTCTAAATGAAAGGCATCATCCCACACAGATATAACTTTTACAACCAATATCCCAACTCACAAGACAAGAGTGAGAATGGCTAATAGCATAGACAATCTCAACATGCTACATTTATGCTCACAATAAGCATTGCACAAGAGGGAGAGGAAGGGAGAACATCCATGTCTAGTCAAAGGTCTAGATCCCTAAAGAGCTCAACCACATATACCATTTAAACAAAGAACCACTATGTGACATTTTATCCATAGGACTGATAAAGTGAGAGTAATTTATAAATTACTTAAAAAGAAAGGAGGAATGAGGAATAAAGAAGTAGGAATTTAACCCTAATTGAACCATTCCAGCAAGAGGCTGAAATGATGGTCTGGGGCTATGCTAGTCAATTTTCAGCAATTCATACTTCGGAATTTCAAAATATTTGAACTTTTTCATTGAGATCTTATCTTTACTACTTCAAGAAGAGTTGATGGCAATTTCTGCATTATAAAGCAAAAGGAAATTAAACAAGATGAAAGCAGGTTTAATGATCTACCAAGGGTACAATTCAAAAGCTACCCCTTGCTCAGGGGAACTTCAGAGTACCTCCATGAAGTGGAGAAAAGGACTTCTAGCAGCCAGGAACTGAGTCATTCTTTTGTCACAAATCTGTGTGTATAGATACAAGAGTGTATCATAAATAGGGTGTCATTTTGGACCTAATGTTCTTATTAACCACTTTAGCTAAACTTTAGAGTAGAAATTATTTAAGAATAATAACCCTTTTCTAAAAGTTAATTAAGGTTGGATGACTAATGTCATCTGATAGACTTAATGGAGCAAGATAATGAGGGATTATGAGATTATGAGAAAGACAATCCCAAACCTTCAGGACTAACTCTTAAACTCATAAATTACTTGAGGGCAGTAACTGTCTTTTTTTTTGGAGGGGAGGCAATTGGGGTTAAGTGACTTGCTAGGGTCACACAGCTAGTAAGTGTCAAGTGTCTGATCTGAGACCAGATTTGAACTCAGGTCTTCCTGACTCCAGAGTCAGTGCTCTATCCACTGCACTACCTAGCTGCCCCCCACAGTAATTGTCTCTTTTTGTATCCCAAGATCTTAGCTCAGTGCCTAGAATAATAGTAGGTACTTAATAAATGCTTATTGAATAAATAAATGAATGTTCTGGGAACCTGACTAGTCATTGCAAGTGGCAATCGGGATGAAATTGTCATTTCAGAGGATGAACTACACATATAGAAATTCAAACTAAAAAAAGAGGATTATATGTGAAAATACCACTCTATTGCACAGAACTTGATTTTTTTTTTAAAAAAAGGATATGCTAAATTCAACTTTACATTCAAAGTTGTCCTGATTATTTTGCATTTGAATTTTCCTTCTGCTCTCTTCTGTGCATTTATAAATGCTTCAATAACCTTATTTTATTTCTTTTCTTCTTTTTTAACAACACCTCCTCTCTACCTCTCAAACTACACACACATACACAGAAATGAAGGGAAATACAACCCTTCTTACAAATAAATGTGATCAAACAAAATAATTTCACATATGTGATGTGCAAAAAGTAATGTCTATTCTGCACTTTCAATCTTCATATCTCTTGTCAAGAAGTGGGTAGCATGGCTCATATTTGGTTCTTTAGAGATGTGGTTCATCATTATATGAATAAGATTGTCATTCAAATTTTCTAGTCTTTACAATGTTATTATTATTGTATAAATTGTTTTGGTTCTGCTCATGTCACCCCTATCAGTTCATATAAATTTTCTTAGATTTATCTGGAACTAATCCTTTTGTCATTTCTCAAAAATATTCCATTAATTCATTGATCATAATTTGTTCAATCACTCCCCTATTAGTTGTATATACTATGTTTCCAGTTCTTTGTTACAATAAACAAGAGTTGCTAAAATACATTTATCTAAAGGGTTCATATTTGTTGTTCTTTCATCTCTTTGAGTTATATGCCAATTAGTGAGCTATTGCTAGGTCAATGAGCATACATAGCTTAGTAACTTAGAAACATAGTTCAAATATAATTTAAGAATAACTGGATTGGTTTACAACTCCACCAACAAGACAAGAGTGTGTCTGTCTTCCCATAGTCCAACAATAGTTACCCTCTTTTTTGTCATCTTTGCCAACTTGATAAGCATGTAGTGGAACTTCTGAGTTGTTGTAATTTGAATTTCCCTACTTGACAACATTATGGAACATTTTTCATATGTTTCTTGATAGCTTGGAAGAAATCCTCTTTCTTTTTCCTGGTCAGAGTACTTAATATTTTTATTTATTAGTCTCCCCTTCAAAAGAAAAGAACAGCTACTAGTTTTAATTTTCAATTCAATGAACTACTTGTTTTCAGGTTTTTTTTTAATCTCTTCTGAATTTTTCATCATTTCTATCTTGTCATTTGTGGAGGTTAGGATCACCAAGTGTTGTATTTTTCATTTATTAATTTTGCTTATTTTTATCTTTTATTCTTTTTATTTTAATTAAAATACTTGTTATAATATATATAGCTCTATGAAAGGGAGATGTAAGATGTAGGAGGAAATCTAAGAAATCAAAACAAAACAAATCCATAAAAAAAGCCTATTTATAAAGAAATGATATTCATATATAGTCCTTCTCCTCATTGATTCCTTTATGTTTGTATCATCTTCTTTTCTCTTCCTCTACATGTGACAGTAAGTCTCACCCTTTCCATCCTATCTTTTCTAAATTGTTTATTTTCCACATTCTTTTTTCTCTGAAGATCATAAAAATATAGTTAAATTGCTCCTAGTGACTTCATTTTATATTTATGATTTTGGCAATATTAGGTTTTTGAAGGAATAATCTTTTCCTCTCTTTCTGTTTGGATATAAACTTGGCATCTTCATATAGTCCTTTTAATCTGTTCAACTAAAATATTCTATTTATGTTTCTCTTGATCCCTGTGAATTCCAAGTTTCTTCCCAGCTTTGATCAAGAATCTTTGGAAGTCTTCTATGTCATTAAGATCCATTCTACCCCATCTTCAATTTACTCCCATAGAATTATACTAAATCTTCCTGGGTAAATTATTCTTGATTGTAAGTTTTTATCATTTTTCTTCTAAAGTATGATATTCCAAGATTTCCTCTCCTTAATACTGAGAACTTTCATATCTTGTATTTCTCTAATTCTGGCTCTTTGTTATTTGAACTCTTTCTTTCTGAATACTTGCATCATTTTTTTATTTGAAAACTCTAGGTTTTCATTCCTGGGGTTTTCATTTTGAAACTTTTTTCAGAAGGTGCCATCAATTTTTTTTTCTATTTTTAATTTGCCTTTTTATTATAATAGGTCTGGAAATTTTTCATTTATAGTTTCTTGAAGTGTAGTATCTAGGTTTTTAATGATGGTGAAGGTTTTCAGGTAGTCTACTTATTCTTTTATTGTCCCTCTTCAACCTGTCTTCTAGGATAGGTGTTTTGGATGGGAGATATCTTTTATTTTCCATTATTATTTTCATTTTTTCTTCTTATAATAATTATTATCATCTAATGGACATCTTCAACTTCTGTCAATTTCTATCAATAACTATCAACTTCTGCCTAGTACATTCAAAGTTCCAAAGAATGTTTTATTTAAATAAGGTACTAAACTTCTTTATTAACTTCTTTATTAGCCTTTTTATTCCCATGGAACTCCAATTTCACTTATATTGTCTTTTTCAATCTCTTTTTTTTCTTCCAGTAATTCCAGTAAAGGTTTTATAAATCTCTGATTTTCTTTGACTTTTGCTTGCAGGACATATACAGGTATTTTCTTCCTCTGAGGGTTGTGTCTTGAGGAACTAAGACTTCATAATATTATTTGTAGTGTTTTCTTCTATTTACTCATTTTCCCAGCCTTACTTCTTAATTTGGTACTTTGGGTCAGGTTCAAGCTCTGTGCACTTCTGAAAGAAATGGTAGAGGCTTATTTTATTCTTATCTATATTATCTGTTGTCTGAGTAATAAGCACTGTGTTTTTCAAGGAATCAATATCAGCTTCAGCCTGCATTCTACATTGGAGAAGTCTGTGTCAAAACAATCAGAAGGAGGGGACTTCTCAACCATTGCCCTCCTGGTTTCAGGACCATAGGATTCTGTATTCTAGTTTTCAGCCATAGCAACATAGATAACAAATTCCAGGTATCATTTGCTACACTGTGGTGTGGGATTCTGTTTCCCTTTCCCTGATATTCAGCTTAAGGTTCTTGATTTCCCTGGCTTTCCCTTCATTCCAAAGCTGGAAGTTTTCCATGAAATTTTCTCTCAGAACAGACTTTTCCATTTTTAACCATTCCTTAATGCTGGCAGTTTTCTAGCTTTGTCTTTGGGCAGACCTGGCTTGGCAAAATGCACTTAGTTACTCCAGATTCCCAGATCATTAATATGTTTGATGTTATTTTCCCAGTTCCTTGATGGAGCAGTTATGAGAGAGATACAATGCTCTGCTTTCACTCATGTCATTATCTTGCAGAAAATATTTCCAGTTTTTTTCTTTCAAGAATAAAAATTTCCTTGTCAGTAGAGCAATCACTATCATTTATGTGTAACTTGAAATAAATTTTTATGTCTATTACCAGGAGCTGGACAAAGAATATGTAGAGCATCTCCTTCCATTTCTGCCTGACCACATGTCTTAGCTTAGCACTTAGGAACTTTGGGGCTGATGAAAAATCCCCTCTTTGGCCATTTATCAAAAAGAATCAATGATTCAAAGGCTCCTTTAAAATTCATTGATTGTATCCTGGTTCTATCTTTCTTTGATTTTCCAAAAGGAATCAAGTAACTGTTACTTCTTATGAGGTATGGGGAAGGGCAAGCTCTATTCTACCCCAGGAGTATGAAGAATGGTCCTATGTGACTTCTAAGGAGTGGGAGGATAGACTTAATCCTTGGTCTCTGATTCCTTCATCTTTTTTGTTTCTTTGCTTGATTCAAGTTGACCAGAATTGATACTGATAAGGACTTGTCCAGGGTTGGAGGTGACTTTATAAGTGAAAATGATCTAGGGTTCCATTGGGTGGATCTATCAGCAAGGATAGTTTCTATATCTGAGATGATGATGGTCAACAAGACGAGGAGGCCTAGCCTTGACTTTATGGATCAGAAGACATGTATTTGAGGGGACTATGCAGAGCTAAAGGAAATTGAAACAATGACTATTTAGATTTTTCACAAAATTCTTTGTGTTTTAATGAGGCTTAAATTTTAACTTTCTTAGAGAATTTAACAGTAGTTATAAGTTGTTCCTTTTCAAGTCTTTCTGTCAATTCACATTTGTGTTTTCTGTTTAACATCTCTTTTGTGTGTTGGGATCAATTGCCTGCCTTATATCTGATTCATAGTATATATTGAGTACTTTTCTACTAGTCACTTGGGGAGATCTGAGACATGAGCCATAACCTAAGCTATAAATAAATCTTCCCTTGCAGCCCAAGGAAAGGGAGACAAAAAGGTGAGAAAAATGAGCCTAACTCCTTTCATTACAAACTAAGTTCTTCCAGGACTGAATCCAATCTAGACTGAATTCCTGGAACCAGATCAAGTGGATCCCTTAGTGGAGAGGAACGGTGTGTAGTGTCCTCATCCCAATTCTAATTATTAGACTAGCAAAGGCTGATTTACTAACAACCTCTGACAAAACCCTGCCAGAAACTTTTGCAAAAGTTTCCTATATAAGTTTTCATATATAATATTTCTTGGCATTTAAATATTTTAGATATTTAAAAGTTTTGGACACAAACCTAAGTTTTATAATAAAGACCCATTTCAAGCACAAAGAATTAAAGTTCCAGCTATGTAAAGATACCTTATATGTTTGGAAATTTGTTAACTAAATAGATGGAGGTATAGACTAGAGAGAAATCCAGTAAATTATAATTATACATTTTCTGTAACAAAGATAAAGAAGGTTTCTAATGAACAATAAATCAACAGAATTTATGTGTACTAAATACCAGGAAAAAGAAATTTTAGAAAATTTTCTGTACCTGTTTCTTACATACCCAATGGAAGAAATCATAACAACCCTGTTGACTGGATGTCTTACAAAATTTTATTAGATATTTCCAAGTTAACTCTCTTTGCCTCATGACAATTCTTTCATTCTATTTGGAAAAAAACTCTATCATATCCCTTTCAGTGCGTATTCTAAACTTTCTCTTCTTTCCTTAATCCACTCAAACATTTTACCCTACCTCACAGCCAATAATTTCCCTTCATCTTCCATTTTTTTT
>NW_020945202.1:0-36515 GCF_900497805.2 Vombatus ursinus | reverse complement strand
TGTTTCTGTATGTCTCACCCTTTGCATCTCTGTCTTTCTCTGTCTCTCCTTTTTTGTTTCTGTATGTCTCACCCTTTGCATCTCTTTCTCTGTCTTCTGTGTGTATATCTCTGGTTTTTGCTCTGCCCCTTTAATCTGTCTCTCCTTGCCTTTTTTTCTCACCTCCTTCTCTCCTCATTTCCCCCCTGCCTTTCCTGGAAGTCCGTCCTGTTTGCGGGGCTCATTGTCCTTGCACCTCTTCTCTGACTGGAGGTGCTCTCAAGGTTCGTGACAAGCTGCTCTGAAGCCTCAGCTTTGTTCTCCAGCTTCTCATTGTCTCTCTGCTGCTAAAAAGTTTTCATGGGCAAGAGAAGCGCAGAGCAGACGCTTCCCTGGGTGATCCCATGAGTGAATTAGGTGGCAGCAGGACTGGGGACTCCAGATGGACCCTGATGGCGAGATCAATACAGACCGTGAGGCCTGCCAGAGTTTGGCCAGTGACCCCCTTCTTCCTGCTCTCCTTGCACCCACAGCTTGCTGCAGGACCGTCCGGGTGCTGGGCAGGGCTCTGCTGCTCAGGTGGACAGGCGCTGCGCCACCCGAATTCTCTTCTAGCCTTCTTTTCTCTCTGATGCTGAGAAATGGCCTGGCTAGGGAGGAGACCTGATGTGTTGTTTTGTCAGTTGAGATTGGCAGCTAGTTGAGAAATGGGAATCTCCTTTCCTAGTTGCTGCAGCATATAGCGTGTCCTCTGTGGGGTAGGGTCCCTGGAGGCCCCCACCGGGGCCTGCAGAGTGGCCTGCATCTTCCCGATGAGCTCAGCTGTCCAGGCAGCTTGGTGCAGTGGGTGGTCTGCTCGATGCTATCTCCTCTGGGAGGCGGGGGCAGGGGCTATCTCTCTTTCTGCTTCTCTGTGTGTCCCCAGTACTTTGCCTGAGAGTATCCAACACACAATAGATGCTTGATTATTGCTTATTGAATACAGATTTGTAGATTTCAAAAAATGGAAGGTGCCCAAGGTTCTTAACCTGGGGTCCGTAGTTTTGTTTTTTAATGGATTTTTAATGACTATTTCACATATCATACAATATATTGATAATTATATATTAAAGTTATTATATTATTCTTTTGATATTTCAGAATGAGTACCCTTTGTAATTCTGTGCATTTTATTTTATGCATTTAAAAATGTGATTCAGAGAAGGGATCCATAGGCTTCATCTGACTGCGAAAGGAGTCCAGGACCCCAAAGGTTAAGAGACCCTGATTGAGACCTCACACCCATTTTACAGATGAAAAAACTGAGGACCAGAAGCGCGGGGACTTAGTCTCTCTGCATCACCAGTACTCCATCAGAATGTTGGCTCTCAAGTGACTTGGAGGGGGTCTGATGTGCTTTTGTGGCTCCAGTGCTGGACTTGGGGTCAGGGAAAACTTGAATTCCAGTCCTTCTTTGGCATTTACTAGCCGTTTGACTAACGGCGAGTCATGGGATCTTAGAAACCCAGAGCTGGAGGGGACTTCTAAGGTCACCTAGCCCAGCCCTTTCCTCTTACAGATGAGAAAACTGAGGCTGGCCTCAGAGTTGGTCAGCATCAGAGATGGGCTTTTCCGCCTAGGTCCTCTGAGCCCAGAACTGCTGTTTTATCCCTTCACCTCTCATCTGTAAGAGGGGAGCGGTAGTAATAGCGCCCACGGCGAGGGTTGTTGTCAGGATCAATCGAGATAGTGTCAGGCAGAACTTAAAGGCTCGCGTCATAGGAGCTGCGAGTGTCTTCATCTTCTTCCTTCTCCCTCTTTTCTTCTTCTCCCCTTTCCCCACTCCTCTTCCTTCTTTGCCTCCTCCTCTCTCTACTTTTCCCTTTTCCTTTTCCTCCTCCTCTTCCTTTTCTTCCCCCTTTCTTCTTTCTCTTCTCCTTCCTTTTTCCCTCCCTCCTCTTCCTTTTTTCTCCCCTCCTTCTTTCCCCCCTTCTTCTATGGTCCCCAACCCCTCAAGGCCTGCGTGGGCACCTCGTATACAGAGAACAGTGACTGGCCTGGTGAGAAGACTCAAAAACCACGTCATCTGAGGATTGGTCAAAGGAACTTTTGTTCAACCTGGAGAGAGAGAGGCGGGGAGAGGGAAAGGGAGAGAGAGGGATGGAGAGAGAGAGAAGAGAGGGAGAGAAGAGAGAGAGAGACAGACAGAATGCAGGAACTACATTCCTGGGTTAGCCCCAGGGCATTCAAGGAGGCCTTGAGGAGGGAGCCTTAGGCCACTCAGAGCTACTTATAGCCACAGAGATTGATACATCCAGACCTGTAAGGGACCTCAGTCCAACATCCATTTTTACAGATTAGGGGCTTGCCCGAGGGTGCCCAGGGAGGAGCTAAGGCCCAGGTGGCCCTCTCACCCAGGATTCCAGCACTCTCTCCCCTGGCCCGCATCACTTCTCATGGACTGTGGGGGCCGGCAGGGCCCTCCCTGTCTTTAGGGAGAAGGAAGCCCAGGGCCCCCCCGAGGTCCATGCCTTAGTATTAGATCACTCCTGGATCATCTTCATGCCCCCTCGGAGAAGCTTGGGCAACAGTGACCACATGGCCTGGACTTTTCCCAAGCATTTTGACATCTGTTGACTCGTTTTAAATGACAAGAGTTTACTGTCCCTGGACTCGTTAAGGGCCCGGGAGGGAAGAGGGATAAACAGGACATAAAATACTCGGGCTCTCACGGTTTTGTAAGTTGTTTTTTCGTTATGAACTTGACGTTGGTCAACAGATCCAGACATTTCAAGATACAGAGAACATTAAAGAGGGTTTTATAAGGAACTGAGAACTTCTGATACCTTTAACCCTTTTAAAGAGAAATACGTTGATTTGGACAGTTGTCATGAAATTGCCTTGTGAACCCTCCTGCAGCCCCCCCAGTGTGTGCATTGAATCCCCGTTCTTTCCCCTTCACTAGGTGGAGAGAGGTCTCTGCTTCCTGGGATGGCGGACAGGGCAGAGAGAGAGGCCAGAGGGGCTCGTGGTCAGAGATACCTCTGAGGACGCTCTGCGCTGCGCTGGGGGGCTCTTAGGCTCTGCTCATTTTGACTTTGTCTTTAGGGACACAGAAGACAGGTCTGGTGTTTGGGAGGAGCCGGCTTAGTGACCAGTGTGGTTGACTGACATTTGTCCACGTGGGTAGTAGATACTAAGTCCCACGGAAGCAGAGAGTAGCCAGGATGCTCTGCAGACTGGAGGGGCCTGGTTCAGATCCCCCCGGTGCTCCCTTTACCCATCTGCTCTGATGTCTTCCCTTGTCACACAGCAAGGGCAGGATTTGAACCCAGATCTTCCTTTGCTCTAGCTACCAAGGCAGACTTGATACCTTCCCCCTTCCCAGTCCTTTAGTAGCCCACATTCACGCATTTATACCTGGCTTAAAGGTTTACCGAGAGCTCTGGGTGCCAATCTCACGTGATGGCAACTTTGTAGTTAAGCCCAGGCAGGCCTTGCCCTCAAGATAGGTGAGCCAGGGTGGTGCCACCTCCTGAAAGGAAGAGCCTGGGGCCCGCAGAGGGACCAGGATGGCGATGGGCTGAAGCATGGCTCTGTGGAACGGCTGGAAGGGAGAAGCCCCTGGGTTATTGGGAGGACTGAGTGAGATTACGATGTCCTTTGCAAATGTTCTGGTGCAATAGAAATGTGAGCTATTAGTATTATTGGCCATAATGTTAATATTATAATATAGCAGTAATAATAGTGGCAGTAATAATAGTAGGGCACCTCGATGGTACAGTGAATTAAATGCCAGATCTGGAGTCAGGAAGACCTGAATTCAAATCCTGCCTCAGTCACTTACTGGCTGTGAGACCTGGGCAAGTCGCTTTACCTCTGTCTACCTCAGTTTCTTCATCTTTGAAATGGGGTAAGGATCACAGCCGCCTTGTTGTGAAGATTGAGTGAGATAACATTTGTAAAGCTCTTTGCACAGGGCCTGGCACCCAGTAAGTGCTCTAGAGATGGGAGCTGTTACCAATAGTAATCATACGATCTGCATTGGCTTTCAGGGTGCAGAGTTCAGGATCCAGGGGTTTAGAGCTAGGTCGCCTTGCCTTAGGAGGCAGAGTCGGGCAGGCCAAAGTTACAGGTGTGAGACACGGTCTGAGCAAGTAGGTGCTGACGCCATATGCACGTGGCCCGGGCTGCTTCATCACGGAGAGTTCCTGTCTCAGAAGGAGTTCAAGCTGAGGGTGGCAGGCCACTGCTTGAGGGGGAGATGGCTCCTTCCCCTGGGAATTGGGTGACTTTATGACACCCCATCTCCTTCAGCGCCGAGAGCTCATGATTGATGCTCAGGAAGGTGGGTGGCAGTGTGTTGGGAGAATTTGGAGGCAGAGGATTTGGGTTTAAATCCTACCCCGGATGCTCCCTGTGTGAATGTGACCTTGGGCAAGTCTCTTAATTTCCCCAGGCTGGTATATAAAATGGGGGTGGTCTGGATCCCCTCTGCAGCCTCTTCCAGCTCATGATTTATCATCGGTGAAACTGTGGACTTGGTCAGTGTCCTAGCCACGTCCTTTCTTGGGCCTCGATATTCTCCTCTGTAAAACGAGGGCCGCTGGCCTGGACCTGGGCTCCTCCACTCCCCCTCCCTGGGAAGCCACCCTCCCCAGGGAGGGCTGAGACAGGGAGCCCAACTCAACCAGAAGATGATTCTTTGGAGACAGCACAACTGGGGTGGGGGGGCTGGCTGGAGGAGCGACAGTGTCATTGGAAAACTATTTCTTCCCTGAGCGTTTCCAGTGAAAGTTGCTGTGATTCCTCTCCTCAATCCAATGCCATCTCTGACCATGGGAGAGCAGCTGGGAGGATGGTGAGCCTTAGTGGCTTAGAGGCGTGGGGAGGGGAGGATAGAGGGGAGAGGAGGAGAAGGGAAGGGAGGAGAGAGGGGAGGGGAGGATAGAGGGGAGGGGAGGAGAAGGGAGGGGAGGATAGAGGGGAGGGGAGAGAGAAGCCTCCTCTTCCTCCTGTCTCCAGCTTAGAGGTGGAGATGGTTCTCTTCGCTGGGGCTGCTTGCTTTCTGGGGTCTTCTCTGGCTCAGGGCATTTCCATGACCTTTGTTGGGGCAGTTGTCCGTGCCTGCAGCCTGTTCCCTGGCCTAAGATCCTGATTCCCTTCTCCTGACATCATAATCGAGTCCTGGGCTGCCCTCCTGAAGGGGATTATGGCTCATGGGAAGTGGAAGTTGGGGGTGGGAGAGTGGCACCTGCCCTCTCCTGCCTTGGGGAAAGTCAGGCCTGCCTTGGTTTTTATTCCTCCTTCTTGGGGCCCAAGGGTTTAGCACAGATGCTGGTGACCCTTTAAATGGATCTGGGTGGCCCAAGCAGGGTGGGTGGGTATGGGATAGAGGGCTGGATTTGGGGTCTGGGCTCCATTTCTGGCCTCTGATACTTAGGATCAGAGCTCTAGATCTGAAAGGGTCCTCATAGGCCCTGTAGCCCACCCCCTTCCCTTTACAGATGAGGGAACTGAGGCCCAGAGAGGGTAAGGCACTTCAAATGTGAAGGCCTTTATTCCAGCCCTTTTGTTGTATAGGTGGAGAAACTGAGGCCCAGGGTTAACTGACTTAGGTTCCTAGACCTAGACAGAGCAGGAGTCCGTGCCATAAACTTGCTCTTTTCTTTTTTCTAATGACTGTATTCCACCATAACTGGTCTCCTTTGTAATCCCACATATTTTATTCTGTGCATTTAAGAATATGATTCTGAGAAAGGGTCCATGGGCTTAAAGGGGTTCAGGACACAAAAGGTTAAGAACCCTTGTTCGAGGGGGGCCAGGGAGAAGAGCTCAGTCAATCACGGGGCATTTATTGGGCACTTGCTGTTTGCCAGGCACTGTGCTAAGCACCGGATATATAGAGAGGCAAAATCACCCCCTGCCCCCACCTGCCACTCAGGGTAGCACATTAGGTGGAAGTAGTTAGAATTTGGAGTAGTAAATCACAGCTTGGAATCCCAGATCGGCTGGGACCCTGGGCCAGTCACACCGTGCGGCTTTGTGGTCCCATGAATGGCCAACCTGGATGAAACCACACATTCCCAGGGCTGGAGGAAGGCCTCAGAGGCTTCCACAGAGATCTCCTAAGTGAGCCAGTCAGGGACGCCCCGGGACTGGAGCTGGGGGTTCTGCCAGAATACTTGTCTCTAGAGAGGCTTGCTTCATGGTTGAGCCGAGGCCAGGGTTCCCTGGACCTTCTCCGGCTCTCCTTCCCTCCCCCCCCTCCCCGCCCCCCCACTGAGTTTCCAGACTCTCTAATCCCACTTGAAATTCCATCACAGGTCTTCCTCTTATTTCATCCCTTGGGGCCCCACCAAGGTAAGACCAAGCTTGGAAGCAAAGTTGCTTCCAAAGTCCTTTTCCTCAATGGGAATGTCATGGTGTTATGGGCATGGGGTGTGTGTGTGGGGGAGGGGGCAGGCCTCCTTTTCCCCCGGGGTTTTTCCTCCGTCTGTATCCCCTTTGCCCTCCTGGTGTTTCCTTTCTGGGCCTTCCTCAAGGACTTTCTATTTTATGGAGAGTTTTTGGGTCCTAGGTGGCTGACTGTGATCATAGTGTAGTACTTGGCAGGTCGTAGCCACTTAATAGATGTTCCCATTCATTAAACCACTGAAGTATTAATTATTACAAAGAGGTCACATGACAAAGTTGGAGTCTGAAGGACCTGAGTTCACATCTCACCTCCAGCATTTGCCTTGCTCTGTGACCCAAGGCAGGTGGCCAGTCCAGTCCATTGCCCTCATTTTAGTGAAAAAGGGGTCAGGGTCACACAGTCCCCGACCTCGGAGGCAGTATCTCTTTCTCCTCTCACTTCCACTGCTCTTTGGTCTCTGGCATGCCCTTGTTGGCATCTGCCTTAACTTCGTCCCGTTAGCTCCTTCTTGGCCACTAAATCCTGTCTCCCTCATTAGACTGTGAACTCCCTGGGAGAGTAGCACCTCCAAGTGGGTAGGATGATGGACAGCAGGAAGGTCTGGGTTCAAGTTCAGATCTCACTCCCAAATACTTTCCAGCTGGGCAGGTCATTCCACTTTCTGAGCCTCAATTTTCTCATCTGTGAAATGGGGACAAGGGCAGAACTAGGAGTAGTGGGTAGAAATTGCAAAGAGCCAAGTTTAGGCATTAGTGTTGGGAAGAATTTCCTAACAATGAGAATAAGTGTGGAAAGGGCTGCCTTGAGGGGTAGTGAGTCCCCTGTCCTCAGAGGTCTCTAGGCAGAGGCGAGATAGTGAGCATGTTCTGCTGGGGATTCCACTGGAGGGTGAAGTTTAGGTTTGGGACACTAAAATTCTGTGATAGCTCCCTCGTTCCTGTCTCATGGGGGGTGCTGAGAATCCAATGAGATGGTGTCAGTAAAGTACCCGGCCAACCTGCCAGTGATCGCTAAATGTCAGCTGCTAATTTCCTCCTGGATCCCTAGGAATGATACCGGGATTCTTAAGAAATGATGTTCCTGTAAAGGTCAATTCTTCAAGTATTTATAAAGCACCAAGACAGAGTGAGAGCCTGAGAGAGGGGAGACCGTGTGCACACGAATGGCGGACAAGGTGGTCCTGCAGAGTGATGCAGTGGGAGGGAGGAGCAGGGAAAGCCAGGTCCTGGACAGGATGGAGTCCAAGAGGTGGAGATGAGGAGGGAGAACATGGAGGCAGGCATGGAAGACAGCAAAGGGGCGGAGGCTGGAGATGTATGTGCAATCAGCCTGTGAGTGAAGGTTGAAGTCAGGATGCATGGAAAGGGCTCTCAATGCCCAACACAGGATTTTGTGTTCGATCCCAGAGGCAGTGGGAGCCACTGGCTCTTCTTGAGCACAGGAGTGGCGAGGCCAGCCCTGGCTGGAGGATGGAAGGTAGAGACTAGGGCTTGGCAGGGAGGAATGCTGATGGGTCATTAGGGCAGAGGCAGGATGGTGGGCTGGGGCTAGGGTGATGGCCCATGGGGGAGTGACGGAGTGGGAGGAGAGGGACCAGGACAGGTGGCCTCAGGTTGGGTGGGATTGTTTGCAAAACTCTTGGCCAACCCTCTAAGACTCTGCCGGAGGCAAGTGCCCCACCAAGGCCCCACCAAGATGTTCCTCTTGGGAGATGCCCGCCTGGCATCGAGTTCTCTGCCTCCTGATTTTAGAGAAGGTCGAGCTGATTCACAGGGTGCAAGGGGCTTTTGTCATAATCTGGCCAGTGCTTATTAAGTACCTACTGTATATGGAGCTTGGAGAAGCCGGGATCCCTGCCCTCTGGGAGCTTCCCCTTGGGCTGGTCCCCATCGTGCCTGGAACATTTCTCTTCTTCCCTGGCCTCCCTCTGGCCCCCGGCCTTCCTGGTTCCCTCCCTGCCCTGCTCCCCTCTCCCCCAAGCTACTTTATTTGGAGGTACACAGAGTAGGCACCTGGTGTTTCCTCCCATTGGAATGGAAGCTCCCTATGGACAAGGCCAATTTCACTTTCATTTTTGTAGATCTAGTGCCTGGCACCTAGAAGATGATTGATAAATGCTTGTTGGTTGATTGGTAGTGGGACAAGACACCAGTATTGATCGTTAAATAGTAACTTATTAGTGAAATAACAAGGTTTTGGTTTTTTAAACAGCCACCTGGGAGATGTGGTGTGGGGATTTATTTCCCCCATTTTACAGATGTGGAAACTGAGCCCCAGAATGGTTATGATGTGAGTTAAGTGTTAGAGAATTTAGGCTTCTTGATGTCAGGGACTGTATCACTTTTACATGAATAGCTTAGTGCCTTGTGCAGTGCTTGTACCTGGTGGGTGCTTAATAAGTGCTTGTGTGATGGAAGCAGACTTTGTCTTCCAGCTTCAAGCCTAGCGGTCTTTTCTGTTTGCTCTGCCTGCTCTGGTTTCTTCCTCTTGCCCCCTTCACTCCCACTCCCCCAAAAGGGCTGAGGACATGAGAATATTTAAGAGTCAAGGTTGTGGAGTCAGAGACCTGGGTTCAGACTGAGAGGGAGGGAGAAGAGGAAGGGGAGGCAAGGAGATTGGGGTGGGGGAAGTTGAGGAAACGGAGGCCCACAGATTACATGTAATCATAGATTGAGATTACTGGGAAGGTGTCTTGGAGGCACTCTGGTCTAACCCTACCCCTCATTCTTACAGAGGGGTAAACTAAGGCCCATTCCCCCCTGAATGAAGTGATATCATATATAGTAGAAATTAGACTGACTTGTCATATGAAAACAAAATATTTCCTATATTATAATTTGTTTTCATTTGCATACTGAAGAGGTAAAATGTCTAAGTGGCTATTTTTAGAGTAATTTCTAATAAAGTGTCTCTAGACCCCATTAAAGAAGCCATGATGGTGATGTGAGAATACCCTTGAACCTGGTCTTCATTAGGATCATGGCACCATAGAGCAAGACCTAGAAGGGGCCGAAGAGTCTTACTTGGCCCATTTCACTCATTTTGCAGATGGGGCAGCAGAGGGTCAGAGAGGTGAGGAGCCCAAGATAGGACATAGGAAATAGAGCCAGAAACTTGCACCTGTATCCTTGGATTCTGAGCCCCTCTTGCCCCTATGCCTTCTGTGAAGCCTTCTAGGAGAAGCCAGAAGGGAGGGAAGACTTGGTGTTGTGAATGATAATGATTTCTTATTCACCTTGGCTTTTCAGCCAAGAAGAAGTATGTGGATTACTCATTGAGTGCCTGAGTGGGTCAGATTTATTGGGCAGGGGCGGAGACAGTGGGGAGCACCATGCGCCGTGTTGTGGCGGGAGGTAACTGAAGAGAGAATCTGAGAAACAAAATAAAAACTCAAAGAAGGGTTGGAGAGATGGACGTTGGGTGGCAGAGCCCAGGAAGGATGGGTGAGGGACCCCCGCCCCTGCCCCAAGCCCACTGGGGGTTATTTGAGATGACTGCTGTTGTCTTCATCCAGTGACTTCATGATTGCTGTGTGCTGATCAGTGCCAATATGTTCTTGAGGTTCCAGAGTCCTGTGTGTGGGAGGGGGAGGAGAGAAGTGAAGGGGTGGGGGAATAAGAGGGAAAAGATTTCATTCACAAAGAGATGACTTTGTCTTTGTATGGGAATGTGAGCATTCCCAACAAAAGTCCTGAGTGTAACCTGAGATGTAGACTGGGCTGAACGTCTGAGATTAATTTCGGAGAAACTCAGTGAAGCTTTTATGGAGATGACTAGAAGGATTGATCCAGTTAAGTTCCTACTATGTGCCAGGCCCGGCCTTCAGCCTTGCTTGGTTTCTGCCCATGCAGACTGAGAGGGCCAGACCAGTCGGCCTTGGAGGGGCCACCCCGTTTGGGATCTTGTGATTCAGGGTTTTTAAAACTCCCAGGGAGGAGGCCCTGGTTGGGGAGCTCTGTTTCAAGGCCTTCGGGTCTTCCAGCTCTCGGGAGTTGCTGATCCTGTGATTCATTCTAGTGGGAGGGAGCAGTACCTGTCTGATGGGGGAAGGGGGCAATGGTTGAAGGCCCTGTGTGCTTGGAAGCCTTGGGATTCTTGGCAGATGAGTCAGCAGAGGATGTTGGCAGGGAGATGGTAATACTAAGAAATGGGGGGCCGGGCAGGTTCAGGGAAAGCTTCCCTGGGAGGGAAGGGTATTGGGGCTTTTTTGTCCCAAACTCCATTTTTTTGCCCCTCCCAGCTGTAATTAGCACTAACGATGACATTTCTCCCTTAGCTCTCAATGTGGATTTTCCAAGCCCAGCTTTGAAAGGAGGCCGTCCTTAGCACTCTTCAGCCAGGATGGGTGGCCTTTGCCCAGCCCAGATCCACAAGCCAAGAAATCCTTTGGGGGAAAAATATCTATTGGCAGGGGCCGGGAGGAAGCTGCACTCTCTGTGTGCATGGTTGTGGAGTGGGAGGGAGCTGCTCACCCAGCTGCTGATCTCTTCGCCAGATGTTTTTGCTGTTGAGAAGTGGCTAGGAATTCAGACGAGTTCTTCCTTCGACATTCCCAGACCTCGAGCTGGTGGGGTCCTCAGAGGCCATCTAATCTGACTCTCCCTGATTTTACAATTGAGGAAACTGAGGCCCGAAGGAGGTTGAGACACTGGCCCAAGGTTCTACAGGCGGTAAATGTCATAGGATTTGAACCCAGGTCTTGTGACTCCAGGGCTCTTTTCATCAGACTGCTTCCTGATTTTCCCTAGAATGTTGGCATCTCTGTTTGCTCAGTGGCATGGGTAGAGTTGGCAAAGGAAGCCAGGAGCCCAAGAGCAGCTTTAGCCTCAATTCAGGTTGTTAAAAGGCAGATGGGGGCTCTGGTCCCTGAGGCAGACAGTGCTGAAGTCACAGGCCTGTTCCTCTCAAGCAGGTCTCCTAGAGCCAGAGGAGGGCCATCTAACTGCCTCCGCTCCTTTTCCCATTAATCTTCCTCCCATCCCGTATCACAGTTCACAGAAGAGTGAAATGGAGGCCTGGAGAGGTCAAGTGATTTAGATAGTTAAGTGACAGAGGCAGGATTTGAACCCAGGCCCTCTGACCCAAATAGTTTGTTCTTTCCATTATGTAAGGTGTAGACATAGGCTTCTGCAGGGGAGGCACTAGATTGTAACTGGTTAGTAATGATAATGATGAAGCATTTATTAAGCCCCTGCTGCATGCCAGGCACTTAGCTAAACTTTGGAGATTCAAAGAGAGAAATCTGACCATCTTCACCTTCAAATTTCATCTTGTCCAAATTCCTCCTTTTATGGATGGGGAAACTAAGGCCAAGAAAGTTATCAAGTAACTCTTCTGAGAGCGCGCAAGCATTGAGTGGCTCAACTGGGGAGGCAGTGTGGCTCAGTAGATAGTGTTCTGGGTTTGGAGTTCAGAAGACCTGGGCTAAAAAAACCTTAGTTGTGAGCTGAGTTTCCTCGTGTATCCAACAACAGCATTGAGCTCTCTGGCCTCTTGGGTTCTAGTTTTGAATCAGTGATTCTCTGAACCAGGATCCTCCACTACCCAAGGTGGTAAAGTGGTTCACTGTCCTCTCGGGTTGGGTGACGGGGCTCAGCCTTTATGTCAAAAACTCGGACGGTCAGGGAGCCTGGCTGGCAGAACCTCTGGACTCCAGAGGCTCTTTGGCCTCAGCCCCAGCCTGGCCCTCCCCCTCCTATCGCGCCCCAGCTCGGGGCCCCCTAGTCTTCCCCTTCTCCCTTCTCCTTTCTCCCCCCCTTCTCCTCCCTTCTCCCCCCTTCTCCCTTCTTCTCCCTTCTCTCCCCTTCTCCTCCCTTCTCCCCCCTTCTCCTCCCTTCTCCCCCCTTCTCCTCCTTTCCCCTCTGCTTTCTACAGAGAAAATTGCTGTTTTAAAGGCCAGATGGAGGAGCAGTGTCTAATGGAAAACACGTTCCTCCTGGGGAGTTTGTAATGTAATGGTGGAGAACCAGGGAGAATCAAGTCGGCTGTTTGCAGGATGCCTGCGAGAAGGGAGCGGGAGCACTTCACTTTGTGCGGCTTCCTCCTGCAGAAGCCCCTGGCCGGCGGCAGAGGGGCCTTCCTTCCTCAGGATCTGTTGCTTCTTTCTCTTCTTCTCTCCTGTCTTGGTCTAAATCGTTTTGAAGAGAGCCGGCTGCGGCTCTGTGGCAAACTGTGCTGGCGGGTCTGGCTGCGGTTCAGCGAGCGCCAGTGTCCCAATTAAATGAGAAACAAACCAGAACTCCAATTTTGTGCCTGCCTCTGGTTCCCTGGCATTCATCTTGGGTCCTGTGTGTTGGGGCAGGGCTCGTCATGGCAGGAACGGACTTCTGCCGCCAGGGGAGAGCTACAAAGGCGAACTTTCCCAGGGTGACTGCGCCAAGCAGAAGAGGGCCGGGTGACCTCTTTGGAAGCAGTCTTTGACAAACGGGACCGATTCTCTTCCCTCTGGAGTGAGCTGACCTCTAGCTAGTAGAATGTAAGCTCCCTGAGGACAGGAACGACTTTCATTCTATCACATAATAAATGCTGGTTGATTGATTCCCTAATGTTAGTTAGGTTTCTCTCCAGGGACCTGCAGGTAAACGTTTAACAACCAGCTGGTGTTAGGGTTCTCTGCAGGGGCCTGCAGGTAAACATTTAACAACCAGCTGGTGTTAGGGTTCTCTCCAGGGGTCTGCCGGTAAATGTTTTAACAATCAGCTCTGAAAAAGAAAAGGAGATGCAATTTCAAGTTTAATCTGCATTATTGTTATTTGTTCAGCTTACTTTCTTAAGTCTCTCAACAGTAGAAAACGATAAATCAAGAGGTGATCTGTAGTGCTGGCCTCTCCAGAGGTGTGAGTGCTCAGCCTGGCCTCAGCACCCCTCTGGCTCGTTCCCTGGCCGGTTTATCTTCTATTTACTTGTCTGCGCACATGCTTTATCCCCTCCAAAGAATGTTGGCTTGATGAGGGCAGAGGCTTTTATTTTTTCCTTTATCTTTCCAGAACCTGGCCCAGCGCCCGGGCCCTCTGTCGTTGCCCAGGAAGTATTTGTCGAATTGAATTGGTTTGGCGCAGCTCTCTTTGGATGGAGGGGAATGATCATAACGAATGGCTAGATGTTTGGCCAGGGAAGAGATGGTTCCCCCGCAGCTCTCTGGGTTGGGGGAGTGTGTGGACGGCGCGGGGCACATTCTCCTTTCTTCATGACTTAACGTCGTAGACTGACTGTCCTAAGCTGGGAAGCTCCCAGACTCAGAGATTTAGAGTGGAAGGCGTCCCCGGGCTGTCTAGTGCAGCCCAAGCCCAGGTCCTGAGGTGGCCGTCGCTCCCACCTCTGCCCGAGGGCTGACAGCGGTCAGAGAAATGGGCAGCACGGCCTGGCCGTGGGCGGTCCGCTCAGATCAGGCCTGTGTGGAAGGCCTTCTTCTTTTTCCATCCGGGCACTCTGATAACTAAATTCTTCTGGGATGTTGGCAGCAAGAGTTGTCAAGGTTTTCTTCCAAATTAGGAAGATGCCGCGTCAGATGAGTGAGGTTTGGGCTCCGTAAGAACATGGCGTCCTATTCCAGGATTAGACTGATCTGTAGGACATGCGTCTCCCACTCGGAAACCTCATGAGGGTTAAAGGAGCTGGGGATGGTTAGTCCAGAGGAGGCTGGGGGCTGGGGGCTGGGGTGGCCTCGAAGGGCCCTTCTAGCTGAGCTTGGGGAATTTTTGTCATCGTAGGTTATTGATTCGGAGCTGGGAGGAACCTTAGAGGTCCCGTTGTCCACCGCCTCCCCTTTTTACTGTTGAGTGAACTGAAGTCTGGAGAAGTTAAGTAACTTCTCCCATGTCACGAAAGTAGTAAATGGTAGGGCCAGGATTTGAAGCCAGGTCCAGCAGAAAATCATAGATTTAGAGATGGAAGGGGCTTTTTGGGGAGATCGGCCAATCCCCTCACATTCTACTTTGAGGACACTGAGGCCCAGAACATGCTTCCCACTGTTCCATGTAATTGCTTTTCAGTCAATCACAATTTCAATCAATTCCTGCCTCACTACTGTTCTCATGCAGACAAAAACCAGGAGAGAAGCCACATGCTTGGCTACATAGGGGCCCTTGGATGAGGAGAGCCTCCCAGTGTGCCTAAAATAGGGCTGGTGGGGCTCCGTCCACCAGAATTCTGCATTGATTGTGCAGAGGAAGAAGGCCTGCCCGGCCTGCAGTTGTGTGGGCCTTGAAGGCTGGTAAGAGCGTGCATCAGGGCCCTGTAAGATGTATGGGGGCTGTATGTGTGTTATTTCATGTGCTCTAGATATTCCCCTTTTTACAGGAGAGAGAGAGGAGACATACAGAGAGACATACACAGGAGGAGACAGAGAGAGAAGGAGAGAGAGGAGAGTGTTTCCCCTTCCTCCCTCCAAGGTGTTTTTGTATTGTTCAAATTTCCCATCAATCATAAAGGAAAAAGAAGAATTAGAATGTGAACCTCCCCAGGGCTCCTGAGAAAGGGCCAAGACGTGCGCCGTCTGCGTGAGCCCTCTGTCAGTATTAGGGGGAGGGGAGTAAGAAAATTAATGGGATCATTTGTGTTGACGCACAGACAGTTTATCTAATATGCAAACACTCACACGTCCTCTCCCAGGCTACTCTGAAACAAAACTCAGGCTGGTCTTTGACATTTCCTGTCTCCTGCTGCCGCCTCTGGGAGGCCTTCCCTGACTGGCCCCAAAAGGATGATGATGATAATAATAATAATAACAATGATGACTTGGTGTTTCTGCAGCCCCTTAGGCAGAGGGAACAAAGGTAAGGTGGGGGTGAAGGGGACCAAAGAGAGATCATCTTTGGAATCCTTGAAATACATGCACCAGGGCATGTGTCTTTGGGATATAAGTAATCAGAATTTGTGGCTTGGATGACGGGTAACTTGGTAACTAGGAGGAGGCAAGCAGAGCTTTGCCCAGGGCGTGAGCTCTAGAGGTCAACGCCTTGTGAGGAGGGGGCAGCTATGCCCCTGGAGGGTGACCTTGTATCCTTTGTCCACTCTGGGTTTCTTACCCCCTCCCCGCCAGTGACTGCATCCATGGCTTGGCCACCCCCCATACCTGTGGTGCCCTCCTCCCTAGCCTGTGGCCGCCTAGCCTCCCCTTCATTCACCAGCTAGGAAGGTTAGGTGGTATTTGTTTTTCTTCTCACGGGTGGTACATCGGGTCATTCCCTCACCATTTTCCCCTGGTGCAAACACGGTAGCTCTAACTCTGCCTGTGAGGTTGGCAGGGCACTGGGTGTTCCGGGCACCCAATCAGGCTCTACCTCTTCATCAGGTGGCCCTCACAGACTCAGTTTTCTCATCTAACAAATTGGGATAACAGTTGCCCTCCTTGGAGATGGTTTCAAGGATTAAAAAAATGATGATGATGATGATAATATTGACCATTTCTTTAGTTCTTTTCTTTTTCGCAGTTGGGATTAAGTGACTTGCCCAGGGTCACACAGCTGGTAAGTGTCAAGTGTTTGGTCTGAGGCCGGATTTGAACTATTTCTTTAGTTCTTGAAGGTTTGCCAAGAACTTTACATTTGAGATGGTGGCCATGAAGATGGGGTGTAAGGACTGTGCTTAAGGCCACTTGTCGCTGGTGTTTTTCCTGTCCCCCTATAGGGGAGAGTTGTTATAGGCCAGGTAAATGGCTTTCCTCTGTGGGCGGGTGGGGGTAGAGGATGATTTAGGGTCTCTTCTGCCCTCTCACCTCTCGTTGAAAAAAATGAGAGACCCAGATTGTTCCCCACCATCAGTTTGCCCCAGAACGTCACTGATGGCTCCAAAGGACCTCGGACGCCGGGCAGCCTTGGGAGGTTGAGCTAAGCATCCCCCCTGTGTCCTGGAGAGACAGTTCACCTCCTGGGCTGTGAGGCAGTGTCGTCAAGGTTTTGTCTGCTTCCCCAGATGGGTGAGTGCAAAACCACTTATTAGATGTATACTCTTAGTCAGGCACTATACCCACTTCTGGTGGATAGGTGAGACTGCTTCTGCCCACAAGGGGCTTACATTCTAATGGGAGGGGACAGGGCAGCATGTGCAGGGTCCTTGGGGTGACTTGAAGTCAGAGTCCTCCACTTTCCTGTCTGCTCCCTTGCCCCCTCTTCTGATCTCCAGTGGCTCCGCCTAGGGTCTCCCCTCTTCTACTTTGGGGAGAGCCAGCTTCTGCAAAGCGATGGGGCTGGGGTAGGGAGGTAGTCTCAGGCTGGCTTTCCCAGGCCCCACTAATTGGAAGGCGAGGGAAGGAGGCCGGCTGAGTCCTGGAGAAATTGGATCTGGGCATGAGTCAGAGACAGAAGGAGAGAGCCCTGAACACAGCCGGGATCAGTGACACAGCAGACTGGCTCGGGAAAAGCTCCATTTTTCTAGCTGCGGCTGCCTGGATGGCATGAAGTGATTTGTTGGGCTGCTCGGCACCGAGGCAGGAACCAGGGCTAAGGGAAAAGGAATTAGGATTTTGAGACTCACTGTCTGTCTTTCTCCAGATGCCTTGCCCCTCGGGAAGCCTGATGTCACCCTCACCCTCTTGGGCATGAGCCATTGGGAGGTTTCTCGTGGGTTTGTCCTAAGTCATCTGGGGGATGGGACGCTGGCTGGGGGTGGAGGAAGGTTCCCCAGGCCGTAGATTTAGGGCTCGCAGGGACCTCAGAAGCACTGAGGTCCCGAGGTTAAGGGCTGAAGGTCATTGTACGGCTAGTGTGGATGCATAGCCAGGAGATGGATGGGTTTGGTGAGGCTGTGACCACGGAGAGATGCCGTGTATGACCTCAGTGCTTGTACTCCTTAAATATCAAGTCACATGAGCCGAGGTCCGGTTCTGCCTCTGACTGTAGAAGCTGTGGGATTGTGTCTTTGGTCTGTCCTTGGCTCTCACCAATTGTAAGTTGTAGAAGAGGTGACAGTTTATACTGGTGGAGGTTTGTCTTCTCACTGGAATGACACTAATAAAATTACGGGTACAGTGTGGCCCCCCACCCCCCAAATGGGAGAAGTTGGATGATGTCCATGTTCCTGTCCAGTGCTGCACCCTGAGAAGAGATTTCATTAACATCAGGCTTTAACCCTCTAAGCCTCCCAGTGTGTGAACTCCCTCCAGGCCTTCCCCGTATGCCCAGATGGGCCTCCTCCGGTGGGGAGAAGATTGGGCAGGAGGGAGTGAGGAAGCCGAATTCGTTCCTCCAGAGCTGGGGCGGGGCGCTCTGTTTTAGGGGGTCACTGTGGATAGTTGGTCTTCTCACAGCGTGCCTCTGTGGCAGACGGCGCGCCAAATGAACTGATGACCAAATGAAAGGGCACTTTGTTGTTGTTCAGTCATGTCCAACTCTGGGTGTCCCCCTTTGGGGTTTTCTTGGCAGAGATGTTGGAGTGGTTTGCCATTGCCTTCTCCAGAAGGCATTTATTAAACCCTTAATGCATGCCAGGCATTGTGCTGAAGCACTAGGGAGCCATAGCAAGACAGATGCTGCTCTCCTTGGCTAACGTTCTAATTGGCTCCAGCCTATGAAAGAAGTTTCAGTGGCAAATCAGTAATATTATCCCCATTTCACAGATGGGAAAGTGGATGCTTAGAGAGTGCAAGAGACTTCCCCAAGGTCACACAGCTGTTAAGTAGAAGCGCTGGGACTCCTGGTTCTTGAAGACAGGGCCTTTTATCCTCCTTCTAGGTTAGCTCTCTGGATCTCCCTACCGCTAGCGCCTTCCTTCCATTTCCAGAATCAGTTCTTTACACGGTGTTTCCTCCATCAGAATACAAGCTTCTTGAGGGGAGGGGACTGTCTTTTGCCTCTCTTTGTGTCCCTAGCACTTAGTACTGTGCCTGGAACATAGTAGGTGCTTAATACGTGCTTGGATCTTGAAGCAGGATTGAGAGGAGAGAGAAAGGAGAGGTAACTCGGAGAGGGTCCTTTACATGACAGGAGGGGGCCTTTCTCTCCTCTGTGTTGTTGATTTCTCTCTCCTGGAGCTCCTGCTTTCAGCCCCCCTGTAGTAGCAGGTTGCCTGCCTCCCGGGAGCAGTTGTGGAAGGACCTTTTCCTGGCTATAGCAGAAGAAGGGCGCCCTGCCTGAGGACAAGGGCATCCTGCCCCGCCATCTCCCAGTGTGCTCCTGGGGGCGGGATGGGACCAGACAGGTGGGCCTGTCCATTTTGCCTTTGTGAGTTTCTCTTATTCGTTTTCCATGCTAACCCACCTTGGATCATTGCCCAAAGCCAAGCTTCTCATGTTCCCTGTCTGGGTTGAAATTGGAGGAGCCAGTATGGAGACAGATGACCAGGGCCGATACCCTGGAGCTGATGACTTTCTCTTGTAAATTTCCAGTTTGAGGAATGGCCCCTGTGAGGGGCTGGGGGGAGGGCTTAGGCAGATCAGCGTGGTCTGAGCGCAGACGGGAGGGAAGCTCGCCCGCTTTGTGCCCGCAGCAGATGGAGAACAGGGACACTGGGGTTTGGAAACCTGAGCCTCTGCCCGCCCATAGAGGGAGGACCAGGCTTTGCCAGGTAAGCCGTGTGGATGCTGGCTTTACTTAACATCCGGATTTCACCCGGAGAAGGGTAGACTGGCAAACCTGAGGATCTTGGAAGAGAAGCTCGAAGGGGCCTTAGAGAGCATCTGTCCCCACCCCCTCACTTTACAGATGGGGAAACTGAGGCCGGGCAAGCCTTATTGGAGTTGCTAGAATTGAAGCTTCTTGAAAGGAGGGCTCTGCTACCCCGCCCCCAATCCCTTTTTCTACCCAGTGACTGGCCTATCCCAAGTGCTTTTACTAAATGCTGTTGACTGAGTGACTTGAACCCAATCCTTGGGCTGTCTCCTTGATCCTGGCCAGCCTTCCTGGGCACCTCGACCTGCCTTTGCGGGGCTGACCTGAGCGGCATAGTGGTAAGAGTCACCGGCCTCGGAGGGAGACGGCTGGGTCTCGAGTCCGGCTCTGACTCTTGCCCTGTGCGACCCCGCCTGCCACAGTCTCTCTGAGCACGTCTCCTCATCTGTAGAATGGGGATGCTCTGCACCTCCCGCGGTTTTGCTAAGAGAAAGGGCTTCCTAAATCCTGAAGCATCCGTATAAATCTGTGCAAATGGGCGTTATTGCTTTCAGTGGGCTTCCTCAGCAGCGTGATGACAGGCAGGCTCTGCCTTAAACAAACCAAAGAGACAAAAAGCAGGATCTTCAAACCAGGTGAAGCGTGTGGGGAGGGGGCAGAGAGGTCTGTGATGACTCAGTCACAAAGTCGTCACTCCAGTATTCCTTTGCTTGGGAAGTTCAGAAGGTCCTGGAGCCAGGACTGGAGGAAACGACAGAAGGCACCACCGCTCACTCTCCCATTTTACAGATGAGGAAACTGAGGCTCAGAGGTGACTTGCCCAGGGTCACCCGGTGAGTGATTGGTCAGAGGAGGGGCCTGAATCCAGGACTTCCTGGCTCCCAGTCCAGGGCTCTTGGGGTGGCCCCATCTCATCGTTGTCACTCTCACAGTGCATTGTATGATTTGCAGAGCACTTCCTAGATAGTATTTCCTTTGATGTTGTTACCCCTGTTTCCAGCCAAAGGAGATTGAGGCTTAAAGCATCTGAAGTAGAATTTGAACCTGTGGCTTCCTGACTCATGAGCCTAGATTCGGGTGCAGATCTTTAAGACCCCAAATCTGAGAGCAGAACTGCATGGTGCAGGTTCCAGATTTGGTTCCACAAACATTGAATGTCCAGAGTGGACAAGACAGAAACAAAACCCTTGCTATCAGGGGGCTGGTGTTCTTAAGGGGGAGAGGATCTATTCAGATACATTTTCTTTTTTGAACTTCATTGGAGAAATAAGAGCTTCCTCACAGTGGGTGAAATCAGGAAGGGCTTCTCAGAGGAGGCGATCCCGGATGTGGATGAGGGGTGGCCAGCCTGTGCAGAGATGGGAGATGGAATGTCAGAGACTAGAGATGGAAAGTAGATTGGGGGGTGGCGGCAGGGGCCATATGGAAAGGCTTCCTAGGGAAGGTGCCATTGACGCTGGGCTCAGATTTGAGACATGGGACTAAGGTTTTGTTCCTGGCTCTCCTCACACCCGAGACCGTGTTGGGGGGGGGGAGGGAGGCCATTTTGCTGTCCACCATATTGATTCCACTCCAGAATACAGTTTTCACCTGGGTTGTGTAAACTCATCAAGGGATTCCCAGGGACGTGTTGGTGTGCACGTGAGTGCTGTCAGGGCCGCTCGGGGTTTATCTTCTGACGGTCTGATTATTAATTCAGAAGCTTGCCTAGCAATACGCAAATATCAGTCTCATTGCAGATTAGTTCCAAGAAAATTTTAGGCACGTGTTGGTGAAGACAGCTCCATTATCATGTCATCAGCAGCGTGGTACGTGGGTCAGGATGCTCAGCCACATGCTTGAAGGTGTCCTCTGTGCCTAAATTTAGGTAGGGCCGTGCATGTGTGTGTGTGTGTGTGTGTGTGTGTGTGTGTGTGACACACGCACATGTGACACCTCCTTGAAGAAGATTCCAGGCCTGCAGTAATTCTGTGCTCCCACCACCTGGAATGGGGAGCTGTCCCCCACCTTGGCGTGGATGTGGGAATGTCTTGGATTTTTCTGGGCTGGGAGCTGGGAGCGTTCCCCTTCCTGCTGCAGGAAAGGCATTGGTGGCTGGGCTGGAGGGGTGGCTGGCAGGTCGGGAGGGAACCTTTTCTCTGTCTTTTTCGGAGCTGTGATTTCCTCCGTTTGGGGAGCTCCCAGCACAGGGTCTGCCTTGACCAGCGCACGCTGGCCCCTGGCCGGCGCTAGCAGAGGGTCCGGTGGCCAGCAGGGTTGTGTGTGAAGCTGGACTTCTCCACCTCCTCTGCCTCTGGGGGGTGGTGGGCTGGGGGGAGTCCCTGGGGACTCTGGCCGGTGCTTGATTAGAGATCCTCAGGGACATAGAACAAGAACAGAGATGGTTTCAGCCCGGAGGCTTGCAGAATGCCTTACCTACCTTCTGCACAATCTCAGCCGAGCTTCGTAGCAGGGGTGGGGAGGGCTGAACTGGGAAAAGCCCAAGAGGAGCGGAGATTTAGGGCAGGAAGAGACATCACGGAACAGCTAGTCCAACCCTAGCATTTTCCAGGCAAGCTAACTGAGGCTCTGGGAGGGGATGTGACTTGCCCAAGGCCACACAAGTAGTAAGTCTCAGGTAGGATTCGAACCCAGAGCCTGTGCTTTTCCTACAAGACCATTGTCAGCCTCTTTGGGGGTGAGCATGGGGGGGGGGAAGGGAGCCGCTCAGGAGGTGAGGGAAGTGACTGGAATAGGCATTGCCTGGGGAAGGCCGTGGCGGGGGGTGGGGTGGGGTGGGGTGTAGAGTGCTGGACTTGGGTGAGGAGGCCCTGGCTGGGTGTAATCCCACCTCTGACCGTCATCCTCTCTCTCTAGGCCTCAGTTTCCTCATCTGTAAAGGAGGGGCCCCCCCAGGTCCTTTCCAAGCTATGGCCTCCCTCGCCTTCCTGTGCTCCCCGGTAGGCTCAATTCAGTCACTCAGCAAGCATTTATTTAGCTCTTACTGTGTGTCAGGTACCTTGTTAAGTGCTAGGGGGTGTGAAACAAAACCGAACCAAAAGTTCCTGCCCCCTGGAGTTTATATTCTTCTTCTTCTTTCTTTTTTTCTTTTTTTATCTTTTTTGCTTTTTTGGTGAGGCAATAGGGGTTAAGTGACTTGCCCAGGGTCACACAGCTAATAAGTGTCGAGTATCTGAGACTGGATTTGAACTCAGGTCCTCCTGACTTCTGGGCTGGTGCTCTATCCACTGCTCCACCTAGGTGCCCCAAGGAGCTTGCATTCTAATGGATGTAATTGGGTGGGGGTATAACCAGGGGAGCAGGCCAGAGGACAGGGCGGCTAGCGGGCCTGTCAGGGGGACTGTAGTGTGCAGGCGGGGAGGGGGATAAACGGGCAAGGGGAGCCCGTTCAGTGCCAGAGAACTTGTCCTGACTCCTGGAGGCAGGAGGGAGCTGCTGGTGCTCGTCTGCTCGACCTCCTGTTTCCCATCTCCAGGCCTTTGCCCTGAGGAGCCAGGCTGTCTGTCAGACTGTTTGGACTGCAGGCCCTCTTCACTTCTGCCTCATGGGATTTCAGCTGTCCTTCAAGGCTCGGCCTGAGTTCCCCTCCTCAGAGCGCTTCTTCATCTCCCTTCCAAGCTCCCCGGTGACATGGACAGTCTGTACTTACGTGTGCGTGGTGTCTCCCCAGAGAGTAGAAGCCGCTTCAGAGAGGGTGATCCTTTTTGAGGGTCTTGGTATGCCCACGGCCAAGCACAGTGTCTGGCACACAGTGGCGTGTGGCGCATGCTCCTTGGGGAGACCCTGGCAGCCAGCTGACCTCCTGGTCTCGGCATCCTCATCTGAAGAATGAGTCGGTTGCACCCGGTGACCGCCGCGCTCTCGTCCGGCCTTGGATGGGTCTATTATCCCCTAATCAATAGTGCGACCCGACTATGCCTTCTCTGGGGGAAGCAGGGCGGGGCAGGCTTGGGAGACGGCGCTGCCTCCTCCGCCTTCGGGTGCCCTTGGGTGCCTTGGCCTCCCTTGCAGGCCTGGACTGTCCTGGGGATATCCCATCCTTCCCTGGCCAGGCAGGGGGAGGGGCTCAGCAAGAACGGCTGCCCGGGTAGTCTGGGTGAGGAAGCAGAGGCCTGACCTCGGAGGACCCCGGGGCTCCCCCTCACCCCTAGCACGAGCAGAATGATGATGACTCTGGGTTCCAGGTCAGGGTGATGGCGGGTTCTAGAGGTGGTGGGGTGGTGAGGTGCGGACCACCTGCCTCCCTGGGCCTGTTGTCTGGCAGGAAGCCCCTCGGGGATGGACGTGTGGTGGACGGTCTTGGCCATGGTTCGTAGTGGAGGTGGAACTCCTCACCTGCCCTGTCCGGGGATCTGAGCTAGGTCGCACGGTCCTTTGTCTAAGACCCCAGCTCTCCTCCACCTCCTCATCTGTAGAATGGGGCTGTGCTTTTGGCAGAGTGCCGTCTGTGTGTCTGCATTAATTTGCCTGTTTATCCTTCTGCTTTGGGAATCAGAATTAAGCTACAGCTCATGCTGACCTCAAGGGATGAAGGAGATGAAGGAAGAGATGGTGGAGAGACAGTTGGAGGTGGAAGACCCGGGCTGGGACCCCTCCTTTGTGACTCTGGGCGAGTCCTAGGCTCCATAGCTTGTACCTGGACAGAGGAGGAAACCGAGGCCCTGGGGGGGGTTAGGTCACTGCCCAAGGAACAGAAGCTGCTCAGCATCCCTCTGCTTCTTCTCTGGGAACCTCACTTTCTTCATCCATAACAGTTGGAGTCAGCTTAGTGCAATGCAGTGGTGCTTAATAAATGCTTATACATGCAGGCATGCATTCATTCATTCACCTTCCTCACAAGATTGTTGTGATCCTCCTTTGAGATTTGGCACATGAAGAGATTTGCAAATCTCAAAGCACAGCATTCATGTCAGCTACTGAAGTGGCCAGGTTGATAGGGCCTAGAGTCAGGAAGTCCTGAATTCAAATCACAGACACTTATTAGCTGCATGACCCTAGTCAAGTCACTTAACCTCTGCCTGCCTCCTTTTCCTTCTCTGTAAAATGGAGATAATAATGGCCCCTGCCTGGGGGTCATTGTGAGGGTCAAATGAGATAATGATTGTGAAGTTCTTAGCAGCGCAGTGCCTGGTGCATAGTGAGTGCTGTATGAATGTTAGCTATTATTACTGTTGTTATCACTACTACTACTACAACTAAGAAAATAAATGATAGCATTCTTGATACCTGTCTGTTATTCCTTCCTTCCTCCCATGTAGGTGCTATAGACCCAGAACAGAACTGAGCGCAACCTGTGTGGAGAAACCAGTCATGGCATCATGTTGTTAGCGTGTTTATCATCATCATTATTATTATCATTAGGCTTATTTAGAGTTAGAAGAGGCCCGAATAGCCACTGAGTCCCATACCCTCACTTTATGGTTGAAGTGACTTGCTTAGCGTCATGCCTTTAGTGAATATGAGCAGGATTCGAACCGTTACCCTGATTCCACGTCCAGTGCCCTGCCCGCCGCACTGTGCCACCTCTCCTCTGGTCTTCACACTGAAGTTTGGGCAAAGCTTAAGCAGATGATAAGATTGCTCATGGGTCTCTTATCCTGAGGGACTCTCCCCCCTTCCTGCCCCCCAGCTCCTAAAAACATAACTGACATTAGCCTCTGTTCTCCTGACTCCAAACCGCACCAGTCAGAAGGCAGAATGAGGCCTTAACAGAGCATCTTGCTAAACGTTGCTTCGGTTAGAGAAGGAAATGGCGTTTATTAATGAGCACATCTGTGAGGATAGCAGGCCTTGCCCCCTGCGGGGCCACAAGGGGTCTGGAGTCCTGCCATGGGGGCCTCTTGAGAGAGGGCCAAGCCCAGCACGGGGCCCTTTGCTCCCGGCAGGTGGGGGGATGCTCTGTCCATTCTTCCCTTCTGGGAAACTCGGCTGTGGCTCTGGCGTTTGCCCATGTGGAGGCCTGGGACGGGGAGCCGCTGCCAGTTTGGACCGGGTGAAGCGCCTCGGGCTGGCCGGATCTGGACCAGGCAGTGGGAAAAGAGATGGGGGGTTTTGCAGAGGTGGTTTGGAGAGAACCTCTGACCGCAGGAGGGCCTGGCTTATATGGGCTGTTTCTCAGGAATTTCAGTGGGGAAAAGGAAGTTAGAAACAGCTATGGATAAATCTGACTTTTTTTTTTTTTCTCTTTTGGCCTGGGTTACGAAACTTTAAAATTAAATAGTGTAAATAGAAATTTTGAAATGGCCTGTAGCACTTCTGGAACAATGGTGGGGGTGGGGGTGGGGGTGGGAAGCTCCTGCAGCTGCCCCCCCTTGTCTTAGAGAGAGGCTGGGGTCTTTGGAGAGAGGAACTGGGTCAAACCGGGGCTGAGGTTCATTATTTCGTGCCATCCCTGCTGATTGCAGTTACTTTCAGGGTCCTGTGCTCACCACCTCCTGTACGCCCCTTCCCTTCCTTTCTGGTGATTGAGGCATTTAAGGAAGATGTTGGAAACTGAAATGGGACAGGCGTGGTGGCACGGTTGGTCCTGGGTTCAGATCCTGACTCTGCTATTTGCCTGGCCATGTGCTGCTGCCTTCCCTGCCCCCTCCCTCCTGGGCCTCAGTTTCCTCCTTTGTATGATGAAGAGGTTGGACCAGCAGGATGGCTTCTGAGCTTCCTTCCAGCTCTAAACCTCTGACCCTGGGACCTCTCTGGACCTCTGTTTCCTCATCTGTAACAGCAGGGGGTTAAACTTGATGGCCCTTAAAGTTCCTTCTGGCTCCTGGGATCTTTTTGGGCAGAGATTAGGGAATGCCCAGGTGCGGCTCTTACTGTTATCCATAGGCCCTGGTCAGTCAGACTAGTTGAAGGTGCTCGGGATGTTTAGCTTAGAGAAGAGAAGGGAGGTGGGGTGGGGGCAGAAGAGGAGGGCATGGTCGCTGGTGTCATGTATTTACCATCTTAATAATAAGATCAAAGAATGAGAGCCTGAAGGGACCTCAGAGGCCATTGCATCTGACTCCTCATTTTACAGATGAGGAAACTGAGGCTCAGGGTGGGCAACTGACTTACCCGAGGTCACACAAGGCTGTAAGTAGCAGAGCGAGGGATTTGAACCCAGATCCTCAGACTGCAGTCCCGCAATTGGACTGTTTCATTGTTGTTAGTATTCTCGATTTTCTGGGCCTGCACCCCCAGCCTTGAGGCTTGCCTGCAGTGCGTTCTGCTTGCTGGTCAGAAAGTGGGTTGGAGCATGTCCTATAGCGTTGTGCCCAGAGCATGGACGTGGCATCAGAAGATCTGGGTCGGACCTAGCTTTGAATTCCTGCTCTGCCCCAGCTGCGGTGCCTGCCTGGGACCGGTCGTTTACCTCTCAGGGCCTCAGTTTCTCCATCTCTAGAAGGGGTGTGTTGGACAAACTGGTCTCTTGTAATGTGAAAGTCCCCAAATTACCTTGTGTTTTGTACACACTTCCTCCATATGTGGTGTTTCCCCTGATAGGAGAAGGTAAGTTCCTTGAGGGCAGGAATTGTTTGCTTTGGTTTTGTATTTCTTGGCCTGGCATAGTGCCCAGTACACATAGGACATGTTTGTTAATTGCCCGATTCACCTCCCTGGCTCTCAGCACAGGGCTTGGCACACAGTAGGAACCTGATGAATGCTTCCTGATTATTGATTGATTGATTGAACCTATGAAAGAGTGTGAATGTCTTAGTGCTGCCCATCCCCACTGCCCGCTTAGGTCAGGCCAAGAATGGCTGCTGCTTGGTGCTCTAGTTCCATCCATCCTACGGATCTCCCTCTGGCCCTTCCTCCTTCCCTGATTCCCTCTCTCCCTCCTTCCCTCCCTCCCTCCCTCTCTTTCAAGAAGGCCGAGTCTCCCTGTCTTACTCAGTCTGGAAGTGCAGTGGCCTCTCTTGCCCACATCCCACTTTCAGTTAAGACTTGGGAGCCTTGATCTGCCCTCTTTCTGACCTGAGCTGGTTCACCCTTCTTTAGGCAGCTTGGGGGCTCCCCATATTATTTTCCTGCCCTCTCTGAGAAAGAGGTCTCCTCATTGAGCTATTGTGAGCCTGTTGTGCACTAACGGCCAGTATGGTGCCTGCCTTGGGCCTTAGCCCACTGCAGCTCAGGCCTCCCAAGTTCAGGCCTCCCGTCGGCCTCAGTCTCCCCTCATAGCAGGGATTGTAGGGACCAACTTTACCACAGGGTTGTGGGCAGCACCTTTAACCTTCGGGGTCCTTCTCTTGAAAATGAAGGGGTTGGGTCAGATGGCTTCTCTGGTCTTCCAGCTGTGGATCGGTGATCTTTCCAGGAACAGAGTTGAACAGTATCTCCTGACTACAGATGGGAGGAAGAGAGGAAGCTGGCTTCTTGGGGACATTTGGGTGTTGAGTCAGTCAAATACATGTTGTGAGAGGTGGGAGGCAAATCAGGGATGTGCTGGTAAATGTTTAATACTTGGCTGTCTAGGGGAAAAATGTACAGCGGACAGACTTTTAAATTCAATCTGCATCTTTCATGTTTTCTCCACCAATTTCTTAAGTCTAGACAGTCCACAGAACAGTAAATCAAGCGTTGATTTGTAGCATTTGCTGATTTCTGAGGTGTAAAAGCTCACACTGAAAATTTATTAATCATCGCTCTGGAGCAAACTGAGATTTTTTAGCATCACCCACTCGCTTTACTGATAGGAAGACCGAGGTGGGGAAAAGGGAGATCATTTCCCTGCTGCTGTAGGAAGGGGCCTCCTTCCTGGGACCCACCGAGGCTCTGGACTTTTCTTTTGTATCTCTCCTAGCTTTTGGGAGCAAGCAAACCTGTCCCATAAGAGGGAATCTGAGGGGGCTTTTCTTTTATTAGGGTCAGAGGGCTAGAATGATAAGAGGTAACAGAGGTAGTTTAGACAAACCTCCTTTTTTGATATCTCTCCCCCTCTACAAAGGAGAGGCAGCGTGGTTTAGAGGATAAGGCTGGCCCTGGAGTCAGGGCCCCTACCTGTCCTGCCAGTGTGCCACTTAAACTTAGTACCCCACCCAGGGCTCTGAGTCTCAGAGAAGGTGCTGACTTGCCCAGCTAAGAGAGTTTCTTCATCCAGTTCTCCTTATCAGTGAAATCCCAGGTCCAGTCCCTATCTCTTCGCCAGTTTAAAAAGCATTTATTAAGTGACCGCTGTGAGCTGGGTAGTGCTAAGAGCTGAGGATGGAAAGGCCAAACCAAAGCCATTCCGTCCTCAAGGTGATTCCATTCTGTTGGCCGGTGGACTTGTATAGATGTGTGAGTGTGGAAGGAAGTGGGTGACAGAGAGTGATGAAGGGGTGTACTCAAAGTCACATGGTAAGGAAGAGGGCCTGAGCTCCGCCTGCAGCCTCTGTCCTTGGGCAAATCACTTACCTTTCCTGGACCTCAGTTTCCTTATTTGTAAAATGAGTGTACCAGATGGTCTCTGAGGCTCCACCCAAGTTCAGATTTAGGATCCTGTGACTCCAGCCTGAGGCCTTTGGCTCCAGATCAAGCACTCATACCTCCAAGCACACTGCTTGCCTTCCCACTGACCCAGGAGGTACGTTCTCCCACTCCACCTCCCCAACGCCCAGGTGTGACTTAGGTCTGCATTGCCTTCTGATGTAATGTATGCGCGTGCCTATGCGTGCGTAAAGTTGCATTTTCCCCTTTCTCGTCTCTCCTCCCATTCTCCACTCTTTTCTCCTCCACTAACCATATTAGCCAGCCACCCCCCTAGTTTATCAGCCTGTGGACTTATGAAGGCCTTGGTCCCTTCTTGGGGCTTAGAGTGTGGAGTTAAGTCCTTCATAGGGAATGAGAAAATCCAGCATCTTGGGATTACTGGGAGGGAAGAGGCCTGGCTTAGTGGAGGGAGCATTGGACTTGAAGCTGGGAAGACCGGAGTTCACATCTTGTTTCTGTTATCTGCTCCCTGTGTTACCATGGGCAAGTCACTCACTCTCAGCCTCAGTTTCCTCATTGTCAAATGGGAATTAGTGATATCACATGCCCCCCAGGATTGTCGTGAGGGTTGAATGGGATAATAGATGGGAAGGGGCTTTGCACACCTGAAAGCACCATATAAATGTGAACTGTTGTTGTTCCCAGTTCTCCTTGTCATCCGGGTCTGAAAAAATGGGCCGGATTTTTCAGAGAGGGTAGCGGGGCTCTGAATGACCCAAACAGTTTTCTCTCCGTTAGGTTCTCAGCTTGTCTGACTTCCTACCCCTCAATGTCTGCTTCGCCATTCCCCTTTTTATCTCAGAGAAGTTGCGTGAGCCGCTGAGGGGCTGCACAGCAGATCGATAGCAGAACCAAGGCTGGGGTGTAGGTCTCCTGACCCTGGGGTCTTCCTGGGCCTGGCATGGGGACTCAGGAGAATAAAGTTCTTTGGTTGTTGGCCTCCCAGACTTGTCTGTCACGGAAGTGCCGGGAGTTTTTTCTGCAGGGGCAGCAGCTGCCCTAGCTGAACTTTGCCCTGATACTTTGGAAAGCCCCGGCTGGGCCGGCCCTGAGCTAATGGTAGGCCGGACATCAGGTGATGTCTGGGTTGGGAGGTAGCAGTCAATGGGGGAGGCTGGGGGGTGAGGAGAGGGAGAGGTGGGACCTTCCCTGCTGGCAGAAGGGCCAATATAAGAGACAGTCACCTTGTTGACCCTGGTTCCTGCACCTCCTAACCTTGGACAAGCATCTTTTCTCTAGAGGGATGACCATTCCTAATTATTTTGGGGGGGGATACTGGCAGAATGTGGTTGTGGGGTAGATTCTAGGTGGTGGGCAGGGCCCATTGGTAATAGAGAAGGGTATAGGAAGGCCTGGGGAGGGCCTCTCATGACAGATGCATGCATGAGGGGAGGCAGGTTCCAGTTTCCCTTCTTGGGCTAGGCTTGGTGACTGTTGACTTTTATTTTCCTCTTAGATTGTAAGCTCCTTGAGGGCAGCCTGTCTTTTGTCTTTGTATGCATAGTGCCTGGCATATAGTTGGTGCTAAGTAAATGCTTGTTGTTTGGCTACCTGATTGAATGATCTTGAGGAATAAAAATCATTGTCTTTGTGTGAGGGGCAGTGGGTGGTGTGTGTCAGGGTTCCTGAGCTGTGGTCAGCATCGTATTTCACTCTGCCTCTTGTCTTTCCTGTCCCCCACAGGTGCCATGTGACCAGGGGGTACGCAGATGATGTAGAGATCTCCTTGGATCCCAAAGATTGAGAGAGAACAAGCGACCAAGAGGGGGGCAGAAGCGGTCCCTGTGCCTCCTGTCGCCATGTCTGGATCAGCCCAGCCCGTGACACAGACCTGGAGAGCCTCAGAGCCCCGCTACCCTCCCCATGCCATTTCTTACCCAGTCCAGATTGCCCGGCCGCATTCAGTAAGTGACCTTTGTCGGGGCTTCTGCGCCATTTCCACCCCACCCCGCTTCTCATCGTACCCATTGGCAGTGGGCTGGGGAGCCACGTGGGTGCTCTTGTTTGGGCCGGGGGCTCTGGGCAAGGCTGGTCTTGCCCAGATCTGAAGATTGGTTGGCGAGGTTAAAATTTTTTTTTATTGATGTCTTTTGTTTTTACATCACCTTGATTTTCGAATCTATCCCTTCTGTCCCACCTGGAGAGCTGTCCTTTATAAAGAATAAAAGCAAAAGTGCAGGTCAAGCAGGTGAACCTGTAAGTGCGTTCTTGCAGTGTATTCCGCTCTCCCAACCCATAGTCCCCCACCTCTGCAGAGAAGGAAGGGGGCAGGGAAGTGCCTTCTCATATTTCTTTTTTGGGGCTAACCTGGGTCATTATAATTACGTGGCCTCCAATTTTTTCTTCCTACTTTTCTGTTTTGCACGATTGTAGTCATAGACATCATATGCATTACATCTTGTAGGGGAACATACTGCTGGGCCTCAATTAGTGCAGATAAAAATCCCCTAGAATAGTTGTATTTTTAAGTATGTCCTGCATATTTCTGTTGGGTTGGAACCGGGGACCGTGTTTTACATAATCACAGCCTCAAACATTGCAAATTCAAATGCATAGGAGCACTTCAGGGGATTAATTTTTCCTGCTAATCTGGACTTGTCTTCTGTTTTCCTGGTTCTGTTTATTTTACTTTGCATAAATTCAAGTAAATCTTCCCATCCCCTGGTATCTTTACATTCACTCATCATTTCTCACAGTCCGGCAATATTCCAATACATTCATGTGCCATGATTTATTTAGTCATTCCCAGATCGATGAGCGTTTATTTAATTTCCAATTCTTTGCTTCGACAAAAGGTGCCTCTATAAATATTTTTGGTACAAATTGGACATTTCTATCTTTTGATCTCCACGGGGTACATGGCTACCAGTGGTATCACTGGGTCTAATAATAATACAGCTAACATTTCTATAGTTCTTACTATGTGCCAGGCTCTGTGCTGAGCACTTTACAATTTCTATCTCATTTGGTTCTCACGATAGCCCTGGGAGGTAGGTGCTATTATCCCCATTTTACAGAAGAGGACACTGAAGCAAAGAGAGGTTAAGTGACTTTGCCAAGGTCACATGGCTATTAAAGGCTGAAGCTGGTCGTGCTGACTCCAGTCCCAGTGCTCTGTGCATTGCATCACCTAGCTGCGCTTAGGATCAAAGGGTATGGACATTTTAGTCACTTTAATAAAAAAAAACAAACAGTTTCATATTGCTTTCCACAATCATTGGACTAATTCATTGCTCTACTGAGTGTTAGTATGCCCATGTTCCTAGAACTCCCTCCACCGTTGACTGTTCTCATCTTTTTTTCACCTTTGCCAGTTTGTTGGGTGAGAGGTAAAGCCTAAGGCTTGTTTTGATGGGCATTTCTTCTTCTTCTTCTCCTCCTCCCCCTCCCCCTCCCCCTCCCCCCCCCCCCCTCCCCCTCCTTCTTCTTCTTGCAATTGGGGTTAAGTGACTTGCCCAGGGTCACACAGTAAATGTCAAGTGTCTGGTCTGAGACTAGATTTGAACTCGGGTCCTCCTGACTCCAGGGCTGGTGCTGTGTACACTGTGCCACCTAGCTGCCCCAATATGATTGTTTCAAGTTTGAAAGTCTCCTTTGAGGATTGTTTCTTCATCTCCTTGGGTCACTTACCATCTGGAGAATCACCTCTGGTCTTAACTTGTCTTAGTGCCCCTTCTAGCTTGGATGTCAGACTCTTACCAGAGACGTTAGATGCAAAGATTTTTTTCTTCCTCAATCAATAGCTTCCATCAACAGCTTTCTTTCCTATCCCAGGTGCATTGATTTTGTTTATGCAAAAATTCTCTCCATTTCACCTAATCAGGGCTCTCTGTTTGTCTTGGTCGATTGCCTCTGTCCCATATTTGGTGAAGAATTCGTTCCCTCATCATAGCTATACAGGGCCCCTGATCTGGTTCACTTCCAGTTTCTTGGTGAGATCTTTTCCCATTCTGGTTGCGTACCTGTTTTGAACCTGTCGTGGCAGATGGTGTGGCATGTTGGTCTAAGTGTAATTTCTGTCAGACTGCTTTCCAGTTTTCTGAGTTCTTGTCAAATAGAGAGTTCCCCCTCAAGGATTTATGCTTTCAGGTTTATCAGGTCTTGGTTGTTGAGTGGCTGATGTAAAGTACACCTTGCATGGCCTCTTATTCTCCCGTGCCTCAGTTTTCTTATTTGTAAAGCGAAGGGGTTGGATTAAATAGCCTGTGAGGGTCCTTCTAGCTGTTGTTCTGATTGCCTGATAAAACCCCTCTTCTCCTTGAGTATCAATGCTGATACTGCTCCCTAGATGGACCCCAGATGCCAGTCTTTTTAAGATGGGCAAAGGTGGGGGAGGAGAAGCTCTCTGGACTTGAGTTGTCTGGGGGAAAGGCAGGAAGGAGGAAGCCTTAGGGTCCTCCACGAGGGTGGTGTTCCTGGCCGCTGCCTGGCGTCCACGTCCTGGGAGATGGGAAACTCAGCCCAGCCTGGACCCGCTCAGGTCCCCTGTCAGGCCTAGCCACGTGTTTTCAGGGGAGCGCACCCTGCTTCCTCTGGTCACCCCCCTGCCGGGTGCTCTGGGGGCAGCTCCCGGTTTGACTCATTTGGGGTCGGGGAACAAGAGCCCGACACTGCCTGCGGTCCCAGTGGTGCGTCTGCCTCCCCATCTCTGCCCTGCTGCGCTCTGGTTTTGAGTTGCCAGGGCCCCGTTTCCTGTCTGCCCCACGGAGACGGAGGCTTCTCAGTTTTTCTCTTGGGTTGTGTTTCTCTAGATCGGTGGGAACATAGATGGATGGGTGGATGGTGTGAACATTTATTAAGTGCTTACTGTTTTCCAGGCACTGGGGGTACTGTAACCCTGGGGGTACAGAGCCAAGCAGGCGGGGGAGTCCTCCCCTCAGAGAGCTGATATTCTAATGGAGGAAGGCTGGACATGAAGGGGAGCCTGGAGTGGTGGGAGGAGAAAGCCCCTGCTGAGAAAGTGATGCCTGGAGAGGGAGTCACACTAGAGGGAGGGGAGCATGGCCTGGGCCCTCAGGAATTCTAAGGAGAGTTTAAAAACGTAAAAGTATGGGTTTTTTTTAATAAAGCAAACACATCTGTTGAGAGGAATTTTAGAAAGTGTCCCTCGGTCCCCTCCAGGACCAGCTCGTGCGTGGACCTCGACATCTTCCCGGTCCCGACCTTGGCTCTCCCGGTCCCCTCGGGTGCCATCCTCGGTCCATTGAAGGCGCCGCCATCATAGATGGAGAGGTGGAGGGAGCCATGGTGCCATTGAGCTACAGGCGAGGAAACCGAGGCTCAGAGAGGTTACCTGACTGCCCCAGGGCCACACGTCCAAAGCCAGCTTTCTTATCCCCAAGGCCCGTGCTCTGGGCACTGCTCCCAGGATGATTGGCTCGTTCCACAAAAGGGTTTAGTGCCTTCTTCATGCCAGGCTCTGTGGGGGGGATGTCAGGGTTAAACCCCTGACTTAATCAGCAAGCATCCATTGAGCCCCTACTGTGTGCCAGTGATAGTGGTAGTACTGGAAATGCAAAGACAAGAGTCTCTCAGTGACCAAGAATTGAAACATTTTGTTGATCTCTTCTCTCTCCATGACTTTTATTTTCAAATGTACTCCCCCCCATCCCTGGTAACAGAAGGGAAGGGGGATGATGCCGTGCAAAGAGCCCACTGTGTGCCTGGCACTGCACTAGATACTGCCGAAACGGACTGATGCAGCCGTCTTGGCATATCCTCGGCGTATCAGCACGCCGTCTGCCTCTCTCCTGACAGCTTTTGGCAGCGTCTGACCTCTGGCCTGGCTCTCACAGCAGTCTTGGGAGGGAGAGAAGCCACACTGTATCAGCCCATTTTACAGATTGAGGAAAGGGAACTACTGAGGTGAGGGGACTTAGTGGGGTCTCTGGACCCAGCCCTGGGGATTAGGCTCTGCTGCCCATTGAGTCTGTGTGTAATGGGTGGGATCTGGAGCCCCAAGCAATGGGATTGTGTGTGCGTGTGTGTATTACATGCATGTGAATGGATGTGCGTACACATGTGTATATGTGGGCATATGCATGTGAGCTGAACGTGTACATGTGTGTATTTGCCAATGCATGTGGACATGCATGCGAGCGTATCTGCGTGCATGTGTATAAGTGAATGTATGTGTGCACAGGTGTGGATGTGCACATGCCTGTGTATGAGTGAGTATATGTGTGCACAGTGTATACAGTTGTAGGTAAATGCATGCATGAGGGAGCATGTTTATGTGCACACATGCATGTGTGTGTGGGTGTATGTATGTGGGTGAGCACATGTGTGCTCGTGTGCATGAGTATATTGTACATGGCATTTGTCAATGGGTGTGCCCGTGTGTTTGTGAGTGTATTGCACAGTGTGTATGTGTGTGTTGTGATTGTGCACATATCTATGTATATGTGCATGTGTGTATGCATTTTATGTGTGTGAGTATATGTGCACACATGTTTAGATGTGTGCCTGCATTATGTGTAAATGGGAGTGTATGAGTGAGCACATGTATGTGCACGCACGTTTGTGTATGGTGCATATGCACACGTGTGTGTGTGCACACTGAATATGTGCATCTTTGTGTAGATGAGTTTATCTGTGCATATGAGTGTATGTGTGCATGTGCATGTGTGTGTGTATACGTGTGTAAGCTTGTGTATGAATGCACCGTGTACCTGTGTATGCATATGTGTGTATACATGTGTGCACATATGTATATATTTGTATTTATGAGTGTGTGCATATAAGTGAGCATGGGTGTGTGGGTGTGTGAGTGGGTATGTGCATGCATGCACACGCCCAGCACACTGCACACACTCATCCCTAGGACTTGGCCTCCTTGGGCGCGCACTGAGGTCCTCCTGGCTCTACCGCCTGTCCTGTGTGGACACTTTATACCCTCTCTTTGGTCCTTCCCTGCCACTTTCTTGTGTGACCATGGGCCTCAGTTTCCTCATCTGTGTAATGAGGGGGTTGGGCCAGATGGATCTCCAAAGGCCCTTCCAGCAGAGCTATGATTGTGCGAGTGCATCTCTCGTGGCCTTGGTTACTCTTTCTGGGCCTCAGTTTCCTCATTTGTAAGATGAGGAGAGGGGTTGGATGAGGTGAATCCGGTGCCTCTGTCTTGTGTGACTGCGGACCAGGCCTGTAACCTCTCCGGACCTCAGTTTCCTCATCTTTCAAGGCTCTGCTCCTCGGGTTAGGGGTGTCTCTTCCCAGCCGTCCCGTGGCAGACTCTTGGGGTCTGTGGTTGGCTGACGGGCCAGGGCCCCGGGAGGGAAAGAGGAAGTGCCCGTTGGTGGAGGCCGTTTCCAGATTCTACAGTGGTTTTGCATCTGAGCCCTCTGCCTGGGGGTGTTAGGGAGGTACTTAGGCCGCTGGCTTTGTTCTGGATGCTGCTTCCACAGCCATCCCTGCCCCCCATGACCTCCCCTCCGGCTCCTGGCCCTCCTGTGGCAGGCCTGTGCCATCTCCAGCTGCAGCGAGGCCCGGGCCTGGGACGTGGTCACCTCCCGAGGTCTACTCCTGGCAGATGTTTGGGAAGAACCGTTCTGGTCGTCTGCGCTTGGGGAACCCCCGCCCGAGGCTCCGAGCTGTGGGAACGGAAATGGGGTCAGCTGCTGATTATCTGTGGGGGTTTCCTGCTGTTCTGCCCACCCCAGTGCCAGGGCTTTTTACCTGGGGGTGGTATCCCAGGTATGGGGGCAGGGGGCTGAGAATGAGCCGGAGCCCAGTGTGGCCCCCTGAGAGGGGGGAGGCAGAGCTCCCCAGAGTCCTGCCCTGGAGGAAAGGCCAGTGGGTGGTGGTGCCGGGGATGGGGAGGCAGCTGTCTGCTGGGCGGGGGTCTCTCACTGGCCCTTCTCTCTTCTCCTTAAGGTACTTGGTGACCTTGAGCTCCTGGCTCAGATCCAGTAAAGCCTGGAGTGAGAATTCTGGCCTCCATGTCCCCCTTTGGAAGCAGTCACTATTCCTCAGGGGTCTGGTGTGCTGGGAAGCCCCTGGAGGCTGATGGAGAGTGAGGGCTGGGACAGAGGAAGGTGCCGCCCCAGGCAGGAAGGAAGTCTAGGGGGAGGCTGCGGGGGGCGGGGGGTGCTGAGAGGACCCCGGGGGGCCCTGCTGGCTCTCAGTCTGGCATCCTAGACATCATA
>NW_020945201.1:0-36468 GCF_900497805.2 Vombatus ursinus | reverse complement strand
TGTTTCTGTATGTCTCACCCTTTGCATCTCTGTCTTTCTCTGTCTCTCCTTTTTTGTTTCTGTATGTCTCACCCTTTGCATCTCTTTCTCTGTCTTCTGTGTGTATATCTCTGGTTTTTGCTCTGCCCCTTTAATCTGTCTCTCCTTGCCTTTTTTTCTCACCTCCTTCTCTCCTCATTTCCCCCCTGCCTTTCCTGGAAGTCCGTCCTGTTTGCGGGGCTCATTGTCCTTGCACCTCTTCTCTGACTGGAGGTGCTCTCAAGGTTCGTGACAAGCTGCTCTGAAGCCTCAGCTTTGTTCTCCAGCTTCTCATTGTCTCTCTGCTGCTAAAAAGTTTTCATGGGCAAGAGAAGCGCAGAGCAGACGCTTCCCTGGGTGATCCCATGAGTGAATTAGGTGGCAGCAGGACTGGGGACTCCAGATGGACCCTGATGGCGAGATCAATACAGACCGTGAGGCCTGCCAGAGTTTGGCCAGTGACCCCCTTCTTCCTGCTCTCCTTGCACCCACAGCTTGCTGCAGGACCGTCCGGGTGCTGGGCAGGGCTCTGCTGCTCAGGTGGACAGGCGCTGCGCCACCCGAATTCTCTTCTAGCCTTCTTTTCTCTCTGATGCTGAGAAATGGCCTGGCTAGGGAGGAGACCTGATGTGTTGTTTTGTCAGTTGAGATTGGCAGCTAGTTGAGAAATGGGAATCTCCTTTCCTAGTTGCTGCAGCATATAGCGTGTCCTCTGTGGGGTAGGGTCCCTGGAGGCCCCCACCGGGGCCTGCAGAGTGGCCTGCATCTTCCCGATGAGCTCAGCTGTCCAGGCAGCTTGGTGCAGTGGGTGGTCTGCTCGATGCTATCTCCTCTGGGAGGCGGGGGCAGGGGCTATCTCTCTTTCTGCTTCTCTGTGTGTCCCCAGTACTTTGCCTGAGAGTATCCAACACACAATAGATGCTTGATTATTGCTTATTGAATACAGATTTGTAGATTTCAAAAAATGGAAGGTGCCCAAGGTTCTTAACCTGGGGTCCGTAGTTTTGTTTTTTAATGGATTTTTAATGACTATTTCACATATCATACAATATATTGATAATTATATATTAAAGTTATTATATTATTCTTTTGATATTTCAGAATGAGTACCCTTTGTAATTCTGTGCATTTTATTTTATGCATTTAAAAATGTGATTCAGAGAAGGGATCCATAGGCTTCATCTGACTGCGAAAGGAGTCCAGGACCCCAAAGGTTAAGAGACCCTGATTGAGACCTCACACCCATTTTACAGATGAAAAAACTGAGGACCAGAAGCGCGGGGACTTAGTCTCTCTGCATCACCAGTACTCCATCAGAATGTTGGCTCTCAAGTGACTTGGAGGGGGTCTGATGTGCTTTTGTGGCTCCAGTGCTGGACTTGGGGTCAGGGAAAACTTGAATTCCAGTCCTTCTTTGGCATTTACTAGCCGTTTGACTAACGGCGAGTCATGGGATCTTAGAAACCCAGAGCTGGAGGGGACTTCTAAGGTCACCTAGCCCAGCCCTTTCCTCTTACAGATGAGAAAACTGAGGCTGGCCTCAGAGTTGGTCAGCATCAGAGATGGGCTTTTCCGCCTAGGTCCTCTGAGCCCAGAACTGCTGTTTTATCCCTTCACCTCTCATCTGTAAGAGGGGAGCGGTAGTAATAGCGCCCACGGCGAGGGTTGTTGTCAGGATCAATCGAGATAGTGTCAGGCAGAACTTAAAGGCTCGCGTCATAGGAGCTGCGAGTGTCTTCATCTTCTTCCTTCTCCCTCTTTTCTTCTTCTCCCCTTTCCCCACTCCTCTTCCTTCTTTGCCTCCTCCTCTCTCTACTTTTCCCTTTTCCTTTTCCTCCTCCTCTTCCTTTTCTTCCCCCTTTCTTCTTTCTCTTCTCCTTCCTTTTTCCCTCCCTCCTCTTCCTTTTTTCTCCCCTCCTTCTTTCCCCCCTTCTTCTATGGTCCCCAACCCCTCAAGGCCTGCGTGGGCACCTCGTATACAGAGAACAGTGACTGGCCTGGTGAGAAGACTCAAAAACCACGTCATCTGAGGATTGGTCAAAGGAACTTTTGTTCAACCTGGAGAGAGAGAGGCGGGGAGAGGGAAAGGGAGAGAGAGGGATGGAGAGAGAGAGAAGAGAGGGAGAGAAGAGAGAGAGAGACAGACAGAATGCAGGAACTACATTCCTGGGTTAGCCCCAGGGCATTCAAGGAGGCCTTGAGGAGGGAGCCTTAGGCCACTCAGAGCTACTTATAGCCACAGAGATTGATACATCCAGACCTGTAAGGGACCTCAGTCCAACATCCATTTTTACAGATTAGGGGCTTGCCCGAGGGTGCCCAGGGAGGAGCTAAGGCCCAGGTGGCCCTCTCACCCAGGATTCCAGCACTCTCTCCCCTGGCCCGCATCACTTCTCATGGACTGTGGGGGCCGGCAGGGCCCTCCCTGTCTTTAGGGAGAAGGAAGCCCAGGGCCCCCCCCGAGGTCCATGCCTTAGTATTAGATCACTCCTGGATCATCTTCATGCCCCCTCGGAGAAGCTTGGGCAACAGTGACCACATGGCCTGGACTTTTCCCAAGCATTTTGACATCTGTTGACTCGTTTTAAATGACAAGAGTTTACTGTCCCTGGACTCGTTAAGGGCCCGGGAGGGAAGAGGGATAAACAGGACATAAAATACTCGGGCTCTCACGGTTTTGTAAGTTGTTTTTTCGTTATGAACTTGACGTTGGTCAACAGATCCAGACATTTCAAGATACAGAGAACATTAAAGAGGGTTTTATAAGGAACTGAGAACTTCTGATACCTTTAACCCTTTTAAAGAGAAATACGTTGATTTGGACAGTTGTCATGAAATTGCCTTGTGAACCCTCCTGCAGCCCCCCCAGTGTGTGCATTGAATCCCCGTTCTTTCCCCTTCACTAGGTGGAGAGAGGTCTCTGCTTCCTGGGATGGCGGACAGGGCAGAGAGAGAGGCCAGAGGGGCTCGTGGTCAGAGATACCTCTGAGGACGCTCTGCGCTGCGCTGGGGGGCTCTTAGGCTCTGCTCATTTTGACTTTGTCTTTAGGGACACAGAAGACAGGTCTGGTGTTTGGGAGGAGCCGGCTTAGTGACCAGTGTGGTTGACTGACATTTGTCCACGTGGGTAGTAGATACTAAGTCCCACGGAAGCAGAGAGTAGCCAGGATGCTCTGCAGACTGGAGGGGCCTGGTTCAGATCCCCCCGGTGCTCCCTTTACCCATCTGCTCTGATGTCTTCCCTTGTCACACAGCAAGGGCAGGATTTGAACCCAGATCTTCCTTTGCTCTAGCTACCAAGGCAGACTTGATACCTTCCCCCTTCCCAGTCCTTTAGTAGCCCACATTCACGCATTTATACCTGGCTTAAAGGTTTACCGAGAGCTCTGGGTGCCAATCTCACGTGATGGCAACTTTGTAGTTAAGCCCAGGCAGGCCTTGCCCTCAAGATAGGTGAGCCAGGGTGGTGCCACCTCCTGAAAGGAAGAGCCTGGGGCCCGCAGAGGGACCAGGATGGCGATGGGCTGAAGCATGGCTCTGTGGAACGGCTGGAAGGGAGAAGCCCCTGGGTTATTGGGAGGACTGAGTGAGATTACGATGTCCTTTGCAAATGTTCTGGTGCAATAGAAATGTGAGCTATTAGTATTATTGGCCATAATGTTAATATTATAATATAGCAGTAATAATAGTGGCAGTAATAATAGTAGGGCACCTCGATGGTACAGTGAATTAAATGCCAGATCTGGAGTCAGGAAGACCTGAATTCAAATCCTGCCTCAGTCACTTACTGGCTGTGAGACCTGGGCAAGTCGCTTTACCTCTGTCTACCTCAGTTTCTTCATCTTTGAAATGGGGTAAGGATCACAGCCGCCTTGTTGTGAAGATTGAGTGAGATAACATTTGTAAAGCTCTTTGCACAGGGCCTGGCACCCAGTAAGTGCTCTAGAGATGGGAGCTGTTACCAATAGTAATCATACGATCTGCATTGGCTTTCAGGGTGCAGAGTTCAGGATCCAGGGGTTTAGAGCTAGGTCGCCTTGCCTTAGGAGGCAGAGTCGGGCAGGCCAAAGTTACAGGTGTGAGACACGGTCTGAGCAAGTAGGTGCTGACGCCATATGCACGTGGCCCGGGCTGCTTCATCACGGAGAGTTCCTGTCTCAGAAGGAGTTCAAGCTGAGGGTGGCAGGCCACTGCTTGAGGGGGAGATGGCTCCTTCCCCTGGGAATTGGGTGACTTTATGACACCCCATCTCCTTCAGCGCCGAGAGCTCATGATTGATGCTCAGGAAGGTGGGTGGCAGTGTGTTGGGAGAATTTGGAGGCAGAGGATTTGGGTTTAAATCCTACCCCGGATGCTCCCTGTGTGAATGTGACCTTGGGCAAGTCTCTTAATTTCCCCAGGCTGGTATATAAAATGGGGGTGGTCTGGATCCCCTCTGCAGCCTCTTCCAGCTCATGATTTATCATCGGTGAAACTGTGGACTTGGTCAGTGTCCTAGCCACGTCCTTTCTTGGGCCTCGATATTCTCCTCTGTAAAACGAGGGCCGCTGGCCTGGACCTGGGCTCCTCCACTCCCCCTCCCTGGGAAGCCACCCTCCCCAGGGAGGGCTGAGACAGGGAGCCCAACTCAACCAGAAGATGATTCTTTGGAGACAGCACAACTGGGGTGGGGGGGCTGGCTGGAGGAGCGACAGTGTCATTGGAAAACTATTTCTTCCCTGAGCGTTTCCAGTGAAAGTTGCTGTGATTCCTCTCCTCAATCCAATGCCATCTCTGACCATGGGAGAGCAGCTGGGAGGATGGTGAGCCTTAGTGGCTTAGAGGCGTGGGGAGGGGAGGATAGAGGGGAGGGGAGGAGAAGGGAGGGGAGGATAGAGGGGAGGGGAGAGAGAAGCCTCCTCTTCCTCCTGTCTCCAGCTTAGAGGTGGAGATGGTTCTCTTCGCTGGGGCTGCTTGCTTTCTGGGGTCTTCTCTGGCTCAGGGCATTTCCATGACCTTTGTTGGGGCAGTTGTCCGTGCCTGCAGCCTGTTCCCTGGCCTAAGATCCTGATTCCCTTCTCCTGACATCATAATCGAGTCCTGGGCTGCCCTCCTGAAGGGGATTATGGCTCATGGGAAGTGGAAGTTGGGGGTGGGAGAGTGGCACCTGCCCTCTCCTGCCTTGGGGAAAGTCAGGCCTGCCTTGGTTTTTATTCCTCCTTCTTGGGGCCCAAGGGTTTAGCACAGATGCTGGTGACCCTTTAAATGGATCTGGGTGGCCCAAGCAGGGTGGGTGGGTATGGGATAGAGGGCTGGATTTGGGGTCTGGGCTCCATTTCTGGCCTCTGATACTTAGGATCAGAGCTCTAGATCTGAAAGGGTCCTCATAGGCCCTGTAGCCCACCCCCTTCCCTTTACAGATGAGGGAACTGAGGCCCAGAGAGGGTAAGGCACTTCAAATGTGAAGGCCTTTATTCCAGCCCTTTTGTTGTATAGGTGGAGAAACTGAGGCCCAGGGTTAACTGACTTAGGTTCCTAGACCTAGACAGAGCAGGAGTCCGTGCCATAAACTTGCTCTTTTCTTTTTTCTAATGACTGTATTCCACCATAACTGGTCTCCTTTGTAATCCCACATATTTTATTCTGTGCATTTAAGAATATGATTCTGAGAAAGGGTCCATGGGCTTAAAGGGGTTCAGGACACAAAAGGTTAAGAACCCTTGTTCGAGGGGGGCCAGGGAGAAGAGCTCAGTCAATCACGGGGCATTTATTGGGCACTTGCTGTTTGCCAGGCACTGTGCTAAGCACCGGATATATAGAGAGGCAAAATCACCCCCTGCCCCCACCTGCCACTCAGGGTAGCACATTAGGTGGAAGTAGTTAGAATTTGGAGTAGTAAATCACAGCTTGGAATCCCAGATCGGCTGGGACCCTGGGCCAGTCACACCGTGCGGCTTTGTGGTCCCATGAATGGCCAACCTGGATGAAACCACACATTCCCAGGGCTGGAGGAAGGCCTCAGAGGCTTCCACAGAGATCTCCTAAGTGAGCCAGTCAGGGACGCCCCGGGACTGGAGCTGGGGGTTCTGCCAGAATACTTGTCTCTAGAGAGGCTTGCTTCATGGTTGAGCCGAGGCCAGGGTTCCCTGGACCTTCTCCGGCTCTCCTTCCCTCCCCCCCCCTCCCCGCCCCCCCACTGAGTTTCCAGACTCTCTAATCCCACTTGAAATTCCATCACAGGTCTTCCTCTTATTTCATCCCTTGGGGCCCCACCAAGGTAAGACCAAGCTTGGAAGCAAAGTTGCTTCCAAAGTCCTTTTCCTCAATGGGAATGTCATGGTGTTATGGGCATGGGGTGTGTGTGTGGGGGAGGGGGCAGGCCTCCTTTTCCCCCGGGGTTTTTCCTCCGTCTGTATCCCCTTTGCCCTCCTGGTGTTTCCTTTCTGGGCCTTCCTCAAGGACTTTCTATTTTATGGAGAGTTTTTGGGTCCTAGGTGGCTGACTGTGATCATAGTGTAGTACTTGGCAGGTCGTAGCCACTTAATAGATGTTCCCATTCATTAAACCACTGAAGTATTAATTATTACAAAGAGGTCACATGACAAAGTTGGAGTCTGAAGGACCTGAGTTCACATCTCACCTCCAGCATTTGCCTTGCTCTGTGACCCAAGGCAGGTGGCCAGTCCAGTCCATTGCCCTCATTTTAGTGAAAAAGGGGTCAGGGTCACACAGTCCCCGACCTCGGAGGCAGTATCTCTTTCTCCTCTCACTTCCACTGCTCTTTGGTCTCTGGCATGCCCTTGTTGGCATCTGCCTTAACTTCGTCCCGTTAGCTCCTTCTTGGCCACTAAATCCTGTCTCCCTCATTAGACTGTGAACTCCCTGGGAGAGTAGCACCTCCAAGTGGGTAGGATGATGGACAGCAGGAAGGTCTGGGTTCAAGTTCAGATCTCACTCCCAAATACTTTCCAGCTGGGCAGGTCATTCCACTTTCTGAGCCTCAATTTTCTCATCTGTGAAATGGGGACAAGGGCAGAACTAGGAGTAGTGGGTAGAAATTGCAAAGAGCCAAGTTTAGGCATTAGTGTTGGGAAGAATTTCCTAACAATGAGAATAAGTGTGGAAAGGGCTGCCTTGAGGGGTAGTGAGTCCCCTGTCCTCAGAGGTCTCTAGGCAGAGGCGAGATAGTGAGCATGTTCTGCTGGGGATTCCACTGGAGGGTGAAGTTTAGGTTTGGGACACTAAAATTCTGTGATAGCTCCCTCGTTCCTGTCTCATGGGGGGTGCTGAGAATCCAATGAGATGGTGTCAGTAAAGTACCCGGCCAACCTGCCAGTGATCGCTAAATGTCAGCTGCTAATTTCCTCCTGGATCCCTAGGAATGATACCGGGATTCTTAAGAAATGATGTTCCTGTAAAGGTCAATTCTTCAAGTATTTATAAAGCACCAAGACAGAGTGAGAGCCTGAGAGAGGGGAGACCGTGTGCACACGAATGGCGGACAAGGTGGTCCTGCAGAGTGATGCAGTGGGAGGGAGGAGCAGGGAAAGCCAGGTCCTGGACAGGATGGAGTCCAAGAGGTGGAGATGAGGAGGGAGAACATGGAGGCAGGCATGGAAGACAGCAAAGGGGCGGAGGCTGGAGATGTATGTGCAATCAGCCTGTGAGTGAAGGTTGAAGTCAGGATGCATGGAAAGGGCTCTCAATGCCCAACACAGGATTTTGTGTTCGATCCCAGAGGCAGTGGGAGCCACTGGCTCTTCTTGAGCACAGGAGTGGCGAGGCCAGCCCTGGCTGGAGGATGGAAGGTAGAGACTAGGGCTTGGCAGGGAGGAATGCTGATGGGTCATTAGGGCAGAGGCAGGATGGTGGGCTGGGGCTAGGGTGATGGCCCATGGGGGAGTGACGGAGTGGGAGGAGAGGGACCAGGACAGGTGGCCTCAGGTTGGGTGGGATTGTTTGCAAAACTCTTGGCCAACCCTCTAAGACTCTGCCGGAGGCAAGTGCCCCACCAAGGCCCCACCAAGATGTTCCTCTTGGGAGATGCCCGCCTGGCATCGAGTTCTCTGCCTCCTGATTTTAGAGAAGGTCGAGCTGATTCACAGGGTGCAAGGGGCTTTTGTCATAATCTGGCCAGTGCTTATTAAGTACCTACTGTATATGGAGCTTGGAGAAGCCGGGATCCCTGCCCTCTGGGAGCTTCCCCTTGGGCTGGTCCCCATCGTGCCTGGAACATTTCTCTTCTTCCCTGGCCTCCCTCTGGCCCCCGGCCTTCCTGGTTCCCTCCCTGCCCTGCTCCCCTCTCCCCCAAGCTACTTTATTTGGAGGTACACAGAGTAGGCACCTGGTGTTTCCTCCCATTGGAATGGAAGCTCCCTATGGACAAGGCCAATTTCACTTTCATTTTTGTAGATCTAGTGCCTGGCACCTAGAAGATGATTGATAAATGCTTGTTGGTTGATTGGTAGTGGGACAAGACACCAGTATTGATCGTTAAATAGTAACTTATTAGTGAAATAACAAGGTTTTGGTTTTTTAAACAGCCACCTGGGAGATGTGGTGTGGGGATTTATTTCCCCCATTTTACAGATGTGGAAACTGAGCCCCAGAATGGTTATGATGTGAGTTAAGTGTTAGAGAATTTAGGCTTCTTGATGTCAGGGACTGTATCACTTTTACATGAATAGCTTAGTGCCTTGTGCAGTGCTTGTACCTGGTGGGTGCTTAATAAGTGCTTGTGTGATGGAAGCAGACTTTGTCTTCCAGCTTCAAGCCTAGCGGTCTTTTCTGTTTGCTCTGCCTGCTCTGGTTTCTTCCTCTTGCCCCCTTCACTCCCCCTCCCCCCAAAGGGCTGAGGACATGAGAATATTTAAGAGTCAAGGTTGTGGAGTCAGAGACCTGGGTTCAGACTGAGAGGGAGGGAGAAGAGGAAGGGGAGGCAAGGAGATTGGGGTGGGGGAAGTTGAGGAAACGGAGGCCCACAGATTACATGTAATCATAGATTGAGATTACTGGGAAGGTGTCTTGGAGGCACTCTGGTCTAACCCTACCCCTCATTCTTACAGAGGGGTAAACTAAGGCCCATTCCCCCCTGAATGAAGTGATATCATATATAGTAGAAATTAGACTGACTTGTCATATGAAAACAAAATATTTCCTATATTATAATTTGTTTTCATTTGCATACTGAAGAGGTAAAATGTCTAAGTGGCTATTTTTAGAGTAATTTCTAATAAAGTGTCTCTAGACCCCATTAAAGAAGCCATGATGGTGATGTGAGAATACCCTTGAACCTGGTCTTCATTAGGATCATGGCACCATAGAGCAAGACCTAGAAGGGGCCGAAGAGTCTTACTTGGCCCATTTCACTCATTTTGCAGATGGGGCAGCAGAGGGTCAGAGAGGTGAGGAGCCCAAGATAGGACATAGGAAATAGAGCCAGAAACTTGCACCTGTATCCTTGGATTCTGAGCCCCTCTTGCCCCTATGCCTTCTGTGAAGCCTTCTAGGAGAAGCCAGAAGGGAGGGAAGACTTGGTGTTGTGAATGATAATGATTTCTTATTCACCTTGGCTTTTCAGCCAAGAAGAAGTATGTGGATTACTCATTGAGTGCCTGAGTGGGTCAGATTTATTGGGCAGGGGCGGAGACAGTGGGGAGCACCATGCGCCGTGTTGTGGCGGGAGGTAACTGAAGAGAGAATCTGAGAAACAAAATAAAAACTCAAAGAAGGGTTGGAGAGATGGACGTTGGGTGGCAGAGCCCAGGAAGGATGGGTGAGGGACCCCCGCCCCTGCCCCAAGCCCACTGGGGGTTATTTGAGATGACTGCTGTTGTCTTCATCCAGTGACTTCATGATTGCTGTGTGCTGATCAGTGCCAATATGTTCTTGAGGTTCCAGAGTCCTGTGTGTGGGAGGGGGAGGAGAGAAGTGAAGGGGTGGGGGAATAAGAGGGAAAAGATTTCATTCACAAAGAGATGACTTTGTCTTTGTATGGGAATGTGAGCATTCCCAACAAAAGTCCTGAGTGTAACCTGAGATGTAGACTGGGCTGAACGTCTGAGATTAATTTCGGAGAAACTCAGTGAAGCTTTTATGGAGATGACTAGAAGGATTGATCCAGTTAAGTTCCTACTATGTGCCAGGCCCGGCCTTCAGCCTTGCTTGGTTTCTGCCCATGCAGACTGAGAGGGCCAGACCAGTCGGCCTTGGAGGGGCCACCCCGTTTGGGATCTTGTGATTCAGGGTTTTTAAAACTCCCAGGGAGGAGGCCCTGGTTGGGGAGCTCTGTTTCAAGGCCTTCGGGTCTTCCAGCTCTCGGGAGTTGCTGATCCTGTGATTCATTCTAGTGGGAGGGAGCAGTACCTGTCTGATGGGGGAAGGGGGCAATGGTTGAAGGCCCTGTGTGCTTGGAAGCCTTGGGATTCTTGGCAGATGAGTCAGCAGAGGATGTTGGCAGGGAGATGGTAATACTAAGAAATGGGGGGCCGGGCAGGTTCAGGGAAAGCTTCCCTGGGAGGGAAGGGTATTGGGGCTTTTTTGTCCCAAACTCCATTTTTTTGCCCCTCCCAGCTGTAATTAGCACTAACGATGACATTTCTCCCTTAGCTCTCAATGTGGATTTTCCAAGCCCAGCTTTGAAAGGAGGCCGTCCTTAGCACTCTTCAGCCAGGATGGGTGGCCTTTGCCCAGCCCAGATCCACAAGCCAAGAAATCCTTTGGGGGAAAAATATCTATTGGCAGGGGCCGGGAGGAAGCTGCACTCTCTGTGTGCATGGTTGTGGAGTGGGAGGGAGCTGCTCACCCAGCTGCTGATCTCTTCGCCAGATGTTTTTGCTGTTGAGAAGTGGCTAGGAATTCAGACGAGTTCTTCCTTCGACATTCCCAGACCTCGAGCTGGTGGGGTCCTCAGAGGCCATCTAATCTGACTCTCCCTGATTTTACAATTGAGGAAACTGAGGCCCGAAGGAGGTTGAGACACTGGCCCAAGGTTCTACAGGCGGTAAATGTCATAGGATTTGAACCCAGGTCTTGTGACTCCAGGGCTCTTTTCATCAGACTGCTTCCTGATTTTCCCTAGAATGTTGGCATCTCTGTTTGCTCAGTGGCATGGGTAGAGTTGGCAAAGGAAGCCAGGAGCCCAAGAGCAGCTTTAGCCTCAATTCAGGTTGTTAAAAGGCAGATGGGGGCTCTGGTCCCTGAGGCAGACAGTGCTGAAGTCACAGGCCTGTTCCTCTCAAGCAGGTCTCCTAGAGCCAGAGGAGGGCCATCTAACTGCCTCCGCTCCTTTTCCCATTAATCTTCCTCCCATCCCGTATCACAGTTCACAGAAGAGTGAAATGGAGGCCTGGAGAGGTCAAGTGATTTAGATAGTTAAGTGACAGAGGCAGGATTTGAACCCAGGCCCTCTGACCCAAATAGTTTGTTCTTTCCATTATGTAAGGTGTAGACATAGGCTTCTGCAGGGGAGGCACTAGATTGTAACTGGTTAGTAATGATAATGATGAAGCATTTATTAAGCCCCTGCTGCATGCCAGGCACTTAGCTAAACTTTGGAGATTCAAAGAGAGAAATCTGACCATCTTCACCTTCAAATTTCATCTTGTCCAAATTCCTCCTTTTATGGATGGGGAAACTAAGGCCAAGAAAGTTATCAAGTAACTCTTCTGAGAGCGCGCAAGCATTGAGTGGCTCAACTGGGGAGGCAGTGTGGCTCAGTAGATAGTGTTCTGGGTTTGGAGTTCAGAAGACCTGGGCTAAAAAAACCTTAGTTGTGAGCTGAGTTTCCTCGTGTATCCAACAACAGCATTGAGCTCTCTGGCCTCTTGGGTTCTAGTTTTGAATCAGTGATTCTCTGAACCAGGATCCTCCACTACCCAAGGTGGTAAAGTGGTTCACTGTCCTCTCGGGTTGGGTGACGGGGCTCAGCCTTTATGTCAAAAACTCGGACGGTCAGGGAGCCTGGCTGGCAGAACCTCTGGACTCCAGAGGCTCTTTGGCCTCAGCCCCAGCCTGGCCCTCCCCCTCCTATCGCGCCCCAGCTCGGGGCCCCCTAGTCTTCCCCTTCTCCCTTCTCCTTTCTCCCCCCCTTCTCCTCCCTTCTCCCCCCTTCTCCCTTCTTCTCCCTTCTCTCCCCTTCTCCTCCCTTCTCCCCCCTTCTCCTCCCTTCTCCCCCCTTCTCCTCCTTTCCCCTCTGCTTTCTACAGAGAAAATTGCTGTTTTAAAGGCCAGATGGAGGAGCAGTGTCTAATGGAAAACACGTTCCTCCTGGGGAGTTTGTAATGTAATGGTGGAGAACCAGGGAGAATCAAGTCGGCTGTTTGCAGGATGCCTGCGAGAAGGGAGCGGGAGCACTTCACTTTGTGCGGCTTCCTCCTGCAGAAGCCCCTGGCCGGCGGCAGAGGGGCCTTCCTTCCTCAGGATCTGTTGCTTCTTTCTCTTCTTCTCTCCTGTCTTGGTCTAAATCGTTTTGAAGAGAGCCGGCTGCGGCTCTGTGGCAAACTGTGCTGGCGGGTCTGGCTGCGGTTCAGCGAGCGCCAGTGTCCCAATTAAATGAGAAACAAACCAGAACTCCAATTTTGTGCCTGCCTCTGGTTCCCTGGCATTCATCTTGGGTCCTGTGTGTTGGGGCAGGGCTCGTCATGGCAGGAACGGACTTCTGCCGCCAGGGGAGAGCTACAAAGGCGAACTTTCCCAGGGTGACTGCGCCAAGCAGAAGAGGGCCGGGTGACCTCTTTGGAAGCAGTCTTTGACAAACGGGACCGATTCTCTTCCCTCTGGAGTGAGCTGACCTCTAGCTAGTAGAATGTAAGCTCCCTGAGGACAGGAACGACTTTCATTCTATCACATAATAAATGCTGGTTGATTGATTCCCTAATGTTAGTTAGGTTTCTCTCCAGGGACCTGCAGGTAAACGTTTAACAACCAGCTGGTGTTAGGGTTCTCTGCAGGGGCCTGCAGGTAAACATTTAACAACCAGCTGGTGTTAGGGTTCTCTCCAGGGGTCTGCCGGTAAATGTTTTAACAATCAGCTCTGAAAAAGAAAAGGAGATGCAATTTCAAGTTTAATCTGCATTATTGTTATTTGTTCAGCTTACTTTCTTAAGTCTCTCAACAGTAGAAAACGATAAATCAAGAGGTGATCTGTAGTGCTGGCCTCTCCAGAGGTGTGAGTGCTCAGCCTGGCCTCAGCACCCCTCTGGCTCGTTCCCTGGCCGGTTTATCTTCTATTTACTTGTCTGCGCACATGCTTTATCCCCTCCAAAGAATGTTGGCTTGATGAGGGCAGAGGCTTTTATTTTTTCCTTTATCTTTCCAGAACCTGGCCCAGCGCCCGGGCCCTCTGTCGTTGCCCAGGAAGTATTTGTCGAATTGAATTGGTTTGGCGCAGCTCTCTTTGGATGGAGGGGAATGATCATAACGAATGGCTAGATGTTTGGCCAGGGAAGAGATGGTTCCCCCGCAGCTCTCTGGGTTGGGGGAGTGTGTGGACGGCGCGGGGCACATTCTCCTTTCTTCATGACTTAACGTCGTAGACTGACTGTCCTAAGCTGGGAAGCTCCCAGACTCAGAGATTTAGAGTGGAAGGCGTCCCCGGGCTGTCTAGTGCAGCCCAAGCCCAGGTCCTGAGGTGGCCGTCGCTCCCACCTCTGCCCGAGGGCTGACAGCGGTCAGAGAAATGGGCAGCACGGCCTGGCCGTGGGCGGTCCGCTCAGATCAGGCCTGTGTGGAAGGCCTTCTTCTTTTTCCATCCGGGCACTCTGATAACTAAATTCTTCTGGGATGTTGGCAGCAAGAGTTGTCAAGGTTTTCTTCCAAATTAGGAAGATGCCGCGTCAGATGAGTGAGGTTTGGGCTCCGTAAGAACATGGCGTCCTATTCCAGGATTAGACTGATCTGTAGGACATGCGTCTCCCACTCGGAAACCTCATGAGGGTTAAAGGAGCTGGGGATGGTTAGTCCAGAGGAGGCTGGGGGCTGGGGGCTGGGGTGGCCTCGAAGGGCCCTTCTAGCTGAGCTTGGGGAATTTTTGTCATCGTAGGTTATTGATTCGGAGCTGGGAGGAACCTTAGAGGTCCCGTTGTCCACCGCCTCCCCTTTTTACTGTTGAGTGAACTGAAGTCTGGAGAAGTTAAGTAACTTCTCCCATGTCACGAAAGTAGTAAATGGTAGGGCCAGGATTTGAAGCCAGGTCCAGCAGAAAATCATAGATTTAGAGATGGAAGGGGCTTTTTGGGGAGATCGGCCAATCCCCTCACATTCTACTTTGAGGACACTGAGGCCCAGAACATGCTTCCCACTGTTCCATGTAATTGCTTTTCAGTCAATCACAATTTCAATCAATTCCTGCCTCACTACTGTTCTCATGCAGACAAAAACCAGGAGAGAAGCCACATGCTTGGCTACATAGGGGCCCTTGGATGAGGAGAGCCTCCCAGTGTGCCTAAAATAGGGCTGGTGGGGCTCCGTCCACCAGAATTCTGCATTGATTGTGCAGAGGAAGAAGGCCTGCCCGGCCTGCAGTTGTGTGGGCCTTGAAGGCTGGTAAGAGCGTGCATCAGGGCCCTGTAAGATGTATGGGGGCTGTATGTGTGTTATTTCATGTGCTCTAGATATTCCCCTTTTTACAGGAGAGAGAGAGGAGACATACAGAGAGACATACACAGGAGGAGACAGAGAGAGAAGGAGAGAGAGGAGAGTGTTTCCCCTTCCTCCCTCCAAGGTGTTTTTGTATTGTTCAAATTTCCCATCAATCATAAAGGAAAAAGAAGAATTAGAATGTGAACCTCCCCAGGGCTCCTGAGAAAGGGCCAAGACGTGCGCCGTCTGCGTGAGCCCTCTGTCAGTATTAGGGGGAGGGGAGTAAGAAAATTAATGGGATCATTTGTGTTGACGCACAGACAGTTTATCTAATATGCAAACACTCACACGTCCTCTCCCAGGCTACTCTGAAACAAAACTCAGGCTGGTCTTTGACATTTCCTGTCTCCTGCTGCCGCCTCTGGGAGGCCTTCCCTGACTGGCCCCAAAAGGATGATGATGATAATAATAATAATAACAATGATGACTTGGTGTTTCTGCAGCCCCTTAGGCAGAGGGAACAAAGGTAAGGTGGGGGTGAAGGGGACCAAAGAGAGATCATCTTTGGAATCCTTGAAATACATGCACCAGGGCATGTGTCTTTGGGATATAAGTAATCAGAATTTGTGGCTTGGATGACGGGTAACTTGGTAACTAGGAGGAGGCAAGCAGAGCTTTGCCCAGGGCGTGAGCTCTAGAGGTCAACGCCTTGTGAGGAGGGGGCAGCTATGCCCCTGGAGGGTGACCTTGTATCCTTTGTCCACTCTGGGTTTCTTACCCCCTCCCCGCCAGTGACTGCATCCATGGCTTGGCCACCCCCCATACCTGTGGTGCCCTCCTCCCTAGCCTGTGGCCGCCTAGCCTCCCCTTCATTCACCAGCTAGGAAGGTTAGGTGGTATTTGTTTTTCTTCTCACGGGTGGTACATCGGGTCATTCCCTCACCATTTTCCCCTGGTGCAAACACGGTAGCTCTAACTCTGCCTGTGAGGTTGGCAGGGCACTGGGTGTTCCGGGCACCCAATCAGGCTCTACCTCTTCATCAGGTGGCCCTCACAGACTCAGTTTTCTCATCTAACAAATTGGGATAACAGTTGCCCTCCTTGGAGATGGTTTCAAGGATTAAAAAAATGATGATGATGATGATAATATTGACCATTTCTTTAGTTCTTTTCTTTTTCGCAGTTGGGATTAAGTGACTTGCCCAGGGTCACACAGCTGGTAAGTGTCAAGTGTTTGGTCTGAGGCCGGATTTGAACTATTTCTTTAGTTCTTGAAGGTTTGCCAAGAACTTTACATTTGAGATGGTGGCCATGAAGATGGGGTGTAAGGACTGTGCTTAAGGCCACTTGTCGCTGGTGTTTTTCCTGTCCCCCTATAGGGGAGAGTTGTTATAGGCCAGGTAAATGGCTTTCCTCTGTGGGCGGGTGGGGGTAGAGGATGATTTAGGGTCTCTTCTGCCCTCTCACCTCTCGTTGAAAAAAATGAGAGACCCAGATTGTTCCCCACCATCAGTTTGCCCCAGAACGTCACTGATGGCTCCAAAGGACCTCGGACGCCGGGCAGCCTTGGGAGGTTGAGCTAAGCATCCCCCCTGTGTCCTGGAGAGACAGTTCACCTCCTGGGCTGTGAGGCAGTGTCGTCAAGGTTTTGTCTGCTTCCCCAGATGGGTGAGTGCAAAACCACTTATTAGATGTATACTCTTAGTCAGGCACTATACCCACTTCTGGTGGATAGGTGAGACTGCTTCTGCCCACAAGGGGCTTACATTCTAATGGGAGGGGACAGGGCAGCATGTGCAGGGTCCTTGGGGTGACTTGAAGTCAGAGTCCTCCACTTTCCTGTCTGCTCCCTTGCCCCCTCTTCTGATCTCCAGTGGCTCCGCCTAGGGTCTCCCCTCTTCTACTTTGGGGAGAGCCAGCTTCTGCAAAGCGATGGGGCTGGGGTAGGGAGGTAGTCTCAGGCTGGCTTTCCCAGGCCCCACTAATTGGAAGGCGAGGGAAGGAGGCCGGCTGAGTCCTGGAGAAATTGGATCTGGGCATGAGTCAGAGACAGAAGGAGAGAGCCCTGAACACAGCCGGGATCAGTGACACAGCAGACTGGCTCGGGAAAAGCTCCATTTTTCTAGCTGCGGCTGCCTGGATGGCATGAAGTGATTTGTTGGGCTGCTCGGCACCGAGGCAGGAACCAGGGCTAAGGGAAAAGGAATTAGGATTTTGAGACTCACTGTCTGTCTTTCTCCAGATGCCTTGCCCCTCGGGAAGCCTGATGTCACCCTCACCCTCTTGGGCATGAGCCATTGGGAGGTTTCTCGTGGGTTTGTCCTAAGTCATCTGGGGGATGGGACGCTGGCTGGGGGTGGAGGAAGGTTCCCCAGGCCGTAGATTTAGGGCTCGCAGGGACCTCAGAAGCACTGAGGTCCCGAGGTTAAGGGCTGAAGGTCATTGTACGGCTAGTGTGGATGCATAGCCAGGAGATGGATGGGTTTGGTGAGGCTGTGACCACGGAGAGATGCCGTGTATGACCTCAGTGCTTGTACTCCTTAAATATCAAGTCACATGAGCCGAGGTCCGGTTCTGCCTCTGACTGTAGAAGCTGTGGGATTGTGTCTTTGGTCTGTCCTTGGCTCTCACCAATTGTAAGTTGTAGAAGAGGTGACAGTTTATACTGGTGGAGGTTTGTCTTCTCACTGGAATGACACTAATAAAATTACGGGTACAGTGTGGCCCCCCACCCCCCAAATGGGAGAAGTTGGATGATGTCCATGTTCCTGTCCAGTGCTGCACCCTGAGAAGAGATTTCATTAACATCAGGCTTTAACCCTCTAAGCCTCCCAGTGTGTGAACTCCCTCCAGGCCTTCCCCGTATGCCCAGATGGGCCTCCTCCGGTGGGGAGAAGATTGGGCAGGAGGGAGTGAGGAAGCCGAATTCGTTCCTCCAGAGCTGGGGCGGGGCGCTCTGTTTTAGGGGGTCACTGTGGATAGTTGGTCTTCTCACAGCGTGCCTCTGTGGCAGACGGCGCGCCAAATGAACTGATGACCAAATGAAAGGGCACTTTGTTGTTGTTCAGTCATGTCCAACTCTGGGTGTCCCCCTTTGGGGTTTTCTTGGCAGAGATGTTGGAGTGGTTTGCCATTGCCTTCTCCAGAAGGCATTTATTAAACCCTTAATGCATGCCAGGCATTGTGCTGAAGCACTAGGGAGCCATAGCAAGACAGATGCTGCTCTCCTTGGCTAACGTTCTAATTGGCTCCAGCCTATGAAAGAAGTTTCAGTGGCAAATCAGTAATATTATCCCCATTTCACAGATGGGAAAGTGGATGCTTAGAGAGTGCAAGAGACTTCCCCAAGGTCACACAGCTGTTAAGTAGAAGCGCTGGGACTCCTGGTTCTTGAAGACAGGGCCTTTTATCCTCCTTCTAGGTTAGCTCTCTGGATCTCCCTACCGCTAGCGCCTTCCTTCCATTTCCAGAATCAGTTCTTTACACGGTGTTTCCTCCATCAGAATACAAGCTTCTTGAGGGGAGGGGACTGTCTTTTGCCTCTCTTTGTGTCCCTAGCACTTAGTACTGTGCCTGGAACATAGTAGGTGCTTAATACGTGCTTGGATCTTGAAGCAGGATTGAGAGGAGAGAGAAAGGAGAGGTAACTCGGAGAGGGTCCTTTACATGACAGGAGGGGGCCTTTCTCTCCTCTGTGTTGTTGATTTCTCTCTCCTGGAGCTCCTGCTTTCAGCCCCCCTGTAGTAGCAGGTTGCCTGCCTCCCGGGAGCAGTTGTGGAAGGACCTTTTCCTGGCTATAGCAGAAGAAGGGCGCCCTGCCTGAGGACAAGGGCATCCTGCCCCGCCATCTCCCAGTGTGCTCCTGGGGGCGGGATGGGACCAGACAGGTGGGCCTGTCCATTTTGCCTTTGTGAGTTTCTCTTATTCGTTTTCCATGCTAACCCACCTTGGATCATTGCCCAAAGCCAAGCTTCTCATGTTCCCTGTCTGGGTTGAAATTGGAGGAGCCAGTATGGAGACAGATGACCAGGGCCGATACCCTGGAGCTGATGACTTTCTCTTGTAAATTTCCAGTTTGAGGAATGGCCCCTGTGAGGGGCTGGGGGGAGGGCTTAGGCAGATCAGCGTGGTCTGAGCGCAGACGGGAGGGAAGCTCGCCCGCTTTGTGCCCGCAGCAGATGGAGAACAGGGACACTGGGGTTTGGAAACCTGAGCCTCTGCCCGCCCATAGAGGGAGGACCAGGCTTTGCCAGGTAAGCCGTGTGGATGCTGGCTTTACTTAACATCCGGATTTCACCCGGAGAAGGGTAGACTGGCAAACCTGAGGATCTTGGAAGAGAAGCTCGAAGGGGCCTTAGAGAGCATCTGTCCCCACCCCCTCACTTTACAGATGGGGAAACTGAGGCCGGGCAAGCCTTATTGGAGTTGCTAGAATTGAAGCTTCTTGAAAGGAGGGCTCTGCTACCCCGCCCCCAATCCCTTTTTCTACCCAGTGACTGGCCTATCCCAAGTGCTTTTACTAAATGCTGTTGACTGAGTGACTTGAACCCAATCCTTGGGCTGTCTCCTTGATCCTGGCCAGCCTTCCTGGGCACCTCGACCTGCCTTTGCGGGGCTGACCTGAGCGGCATAGTGGTAAGAGTCACCGGCCTCGGAGGGAGACGGCTGGGTCTCGAGTCCGGCTCTGACTCTTGCCCTGTGCGACCCCGCCTGCCACAGTCTCTCTGAGCACGTCTCCTCATCTGTAGAATGGGGATGCTCTGCACCTCCCGCGGTTTTGCTAAGAGAAAGGGCTTCCTAAATCCTGAAGCATCCGTATAAATCTGTGCAAATGGGCGTTATTGCTTTCAGTGGGCTTCCTCAGCAGCGTGATGACAGGCAGGCTCTGCCTTAAACAAACCAAAGAGACAAAAAGCAGGATCTTCAAACCAGGTGAAGCGTGTGGGGAGGGGGCAGAGAGGTCTGTGATGACTCAGTCACAAAGTCGTCACTCCAGTATTCCTTTGCTTGGGAAGTTCAGAAGGTCCTGGAGCCAGGACTGGAGGAAACGACAGAAGGCACCACCGCTCACTCTCCCATTTTACAGATGAGGAAACTGAGGCTCAGAGGTGACTTGCCCAGGGTCACCCGGTGAGTGATTGGTCAGAGGAGGGGCCTGAATCCAGGACTTCCTGGCTCCCAGTCCAGGGCTCTTGGGGTGGCCCCATCTCATCGTTGTCACTCTCACAGTGCATTGTATGATTTGCAGAGCACTTCCTAGATAGTATTTCCTTTGATGTTGTTACCCCTGTTTCCAGCCAAAGGAGATTGAGGCTTAAAGCATCTGAAGTAGAATTTGAACCTGTGGCTTCCTGACTCATGAGCCTAGATTCGGGTGCAGATCTTTAAGACCCCAAATCTGAGAGCAGAACTGCATGGTGCAGGTTCCAGATTTGGTTCCACAAACATTGAATGTCCAGAGTGGACAAGACAGAAACAAAACCCTTGCTATCAGGGGGCTGGTGTTCTTAAGGGGGAGAGGATCTATTCAGATACATTTTCTTTTTTGAACTTCATTGGAGAAATAAGAGCTTCCTCACAGTGGGTGAAATCAGGAAGGGCTTCTCAGAGGAGGCGATCCCGGATGTGGATGAGGGGTGGCCAGCCTGTGCAGAGATGGGAGATGGAATGTCAGAGACTAGAGATGGAAAGTAGATTGGGGGGTGGCGGCAGGGGCCATATGGAAAGGCTTCCTAGGGAAGGTGCCATTGACGCTGGGCTCAGATTTGAGACATGGGACTAAGGTTTTGTTCCTGGCTCTCCTCACACCCGAGACCGTGTTGGGGGGGGGGAGGGAGGCCATTTTGCTGTCCACCATATTGATTCCACTCCAGAATACAGTTTTCACCTGGGTTGTGTAAACTCATCAAGGGATTCCCAGGGACGTGTTGGTGTGCACGTGAGTGCTGTCAGGGCCGCTCGGGGTTTATCTTCTGACGGTCTGATTATTAATTCAGAAGCTTGCCTAGCAATACGCAAATATCAGTCTCATTGCAGATTAGTTCCAAGAAAATTTTAGGCACGTGTTGGTGAAGACAGCTCCATTATCATGTCATCAGCAGCGTGGTACGTGGGTCAGGATGCTCAGCCACATGCTTGAAGGTGTCCTCTGTGCCTAAATTTAGGTAGGGCCGTGCATGTGTGTGTGTGTGTGTGTGTGTGTGTGTGTGTGACACACGCACATGTGACACCTCCTTGAAGAAGATTCCAGGCCTGCAGTAATTCTGTGCTCCCACCACCTGGAATGGGGAGCTGTCCCCCACCTTGGCGTGGATGTGGGAATGTCTTGGATTTTTCTGGGCTGGGAGCTGGGAGCGTTCCCCTTCCTGCTGCAGGAAAGGCATTGGTGGCTGGGCTGGAGGGGTGGCTGGCAGGTCGGGAGGGAACCTTTTCTCTGTCTTTTTCGGAGCTGTGATTTCCTCCGTTTGGGGAGCTCCCAGCACAGGGTCTGCCTTGACCAGCGCACGCTGGCCCCTGGCCGGCGCTAGCAGAGGGTCCGGTGGCCAGCAGGGTTGTGTGTGAAGCTGGACTTCTCCACCTCCTCTGCCTCGGGGGGGGGGTGGGCTGGGGGGAGTCCCTGGGGACTCTGGCCGGTGCTTGATTAGAGATCCTCAGGGACATAGAACAAGAACAGAGATGGTTTCAGCCCGGAGGCTTGCAGAATGCCTTACCTACCTTCTGCACAATCTCAGCCGAGCTTCGTAGCAGGGGTGGGGAGGGCTGAACTGGGAAAAGCCCAAGAGGAGCGGAGATTTAGGGCAGGAAGAGACATCACGGAACAGCTAGTCCAACCCTAGCATTTTCCAGGCAAGCTAACTGAGGCTCTGGGAGGGGATGTGACTTGCCCAAGGCCACACAAGTAGTAAGTCTCAGGTAGGATTCGAACCCAGAGCCTGTGCTTTTCCTACAAGACCATTGTCAGCCTCTTTGGGGGTGAGCATGGGGGGGGGGAAGGGAGCCGCTCAGGAGGTGAGGGAAGTGACTGGAATAGGCATTGCCTGGGGAAGGCCGTGGCGGGGGGTGGGGTGGGGTGGGGTGTAGAGTGCTGGACTTGGGTGAGGAGGCCCTGGCTGGGTGTAATCCCACCTCTGACCGTCATCCTCTCTCTCTAGGCCTCAGTTTCCTCATCTGTAAAGGAGGGGCCCCCCCCAGGTCCTTTCCAAGCTATGGCCTCCCTCGCCTTCCTGTGCTCCCCGGTAGGCTCAATTCAGTCACTCAGCAAGCATTTATTTAGCTCTTACTGTGTGTCAGGTACCTTGTTAAGTGCTAGGGGGTGTGAAACAAAACCGAACCAAAAGTTCCTGCCCCCTGGAGTTTATATTCTTCTTCTTCTTTCTTTTTTTCTTTTTTTATCTTTTTTGCTTTTTTGGTGAGGCAATAGGGGTTAAGTGACTTGCCCAGGGTCACACAGCTAATAAGTGTCGAGTATCTGAGACTGGATTTGAACTCAGGTCCTCCTGACTTCTGGGCTGGTGCTCTATCCACTGCTCCACCTAGGTGCCCCAAGGAGCTTGCATTCTAATGGATGTAATTGGGTGGGGGTATAACCAGGGGAGCAGGCCAGAGGACAGGGCGGCTAGCGGGCCTGTCAGGGGGACTGTAGTGTGCAGGCGGGGAGGGGGATAAACGGGCAAGGGGAGCCCGTTCAGTGCCAGAGAACTTGTCCTGACTCCTGGAGGCAGGAGGGAGCTGCTGGTGCTCGTCTGCTCGACCTCCTGTTTCCCATCTCCAGGCCTTTGCCCTGAGGAGCCAGGCTGTCTGTCAGACTGTTTGGACTGCAGGCCCTCTTCACTTCTGCCTCATGGGATTTCAGCTGTCCTTCAAGGCTCGGCCTGAGTTCCCCTCCTCAGAGCGCTTCTTCATCTCCCTTCCAAGCTCCCCGGTGACATGGACAGTCTGTACTTACGTGTGCGTGGTGTCTCCCCAGAGAGTAGAAGCCGCTTCAGAGAGGGTGATCCTTTTTGAGGGTCTTGGTATGCCCACGGCCAAGCACAGTGTCTGGCACACAGTGGCGTGTGGCGCATGCTCCTTGGGGAGACCCTGGCAGCCAGCTGACCTCCTGGTCTCGGCATCCTCATCTGAAGAATGAGTCGGTTGCACCCGGTGACCGCCGCGCTCTCGTCCGGCCTTGGATGGGTCTATTATCCCCTAATCAATAGTGCGACCCGACTATGCCTTCTCTGGGGGAAGCAGGGCGGGGCAGGCTTGGGAGACGGCGCTGCCTCCTCCGCCTTCGGGTGCCCTTGGGTGCCTTGGCCTCCCTTGCAGGCCTGGACTGTCCTGGGGATATCCCATCCTTCCCTGGCCAGGCAGGGGGAGGGGCTCAGCAAGAACGGCTGCCCGGGTAGTCTGGGTGAGGAAGCAGAGGCCTGACCTCGGAGGACCCCGGGGCTCCCCCTCACCCCTAGCACGAGCAGAATGATGATGACTCTGGGTTCCAGGTCAGGGTGATGGCGGGTTCTAGAGGTGGTGGGGTGGTGAGGTGCGGACCACCTGCCTCCCTGGGCCTGTTGTCTGGCAGGAAGCCCCTCGGGGATGGACGTGTGGTGGACGGTCTTGGCCATGGTTCGTAGTGGAGGTGGAACTCCTCACCTGCCCTGTCCGGGGATCTGAGCTAGGTCGCACGGTCCTTTGTCTAAGACCCCAGCTCTCCTCCACCTCCTCATCTGTAGAATGGGGCTGTGCTTTTGGCAGAGTGCCGTCTGTGTGTCTGCATTAATTTGCCTGTTTATCCTTCTGCTTTGGGAATCAGAATTAAGCTACAGCTCATGCTGACCTCAAGGGATGAAGGAGATGAAGGAAGAGATGGTGGAGAGACAGTTGGAGGTGGAAGACCCGGGCTGGGACCCCTCCTTTGTGACTCTGGGCGAGTCCTAGGCTCCATAGCTTGTACCTGGACAGAGGAGGAAACCGAGGCCCTGGGGGGGGGTTAGGTCACTGCCCAAGGAACAGAAGCTGCTCAGCATCCCTCTGCTTCTTCTCTGGGAACCTCACTTTCTTCATCCATAACAGTTGGAGTCAGCTTAGTGCAATGCAGTGGTGCTTAATAAATGCTTATACATGCAGGCATGCATTCATTCATTCACCTTCCTCACAAGATTGTTGTGATCCTCCTTTGAGATTTGGCACATGAAGAGATTTGCAAATCTCAAAGCACAGCATTCATGTCAGCTACTGAAGTGGCCAGGTTGATAGGGCCTAGAGTCAGGAAGTCCTGAATTCAAATCACAGACACTTATTAGCTGCATGACCCTAGTCAAGTCACTTAACCTCTGCCTGCCTCCTTTTCCTTCTCTGTAAAATGGAGATAATAATGGCCCCTGCCTGGGGGTCATTGTGAGGGTCAAATGAGATAATGATTGTGAAGTTCTTAGCAGCGCAGTGCCTGGTGCATAGTGAGTGCTGTATGAATGTTAGCTATTATTACTGTTGTTATCACTACTACTACTACAACTAAGAAAATAAATGATAGCATTCTTGATACCTGTCTGTTATTCCTTCCTTCCTCCCATGTAGGTGCTATAGACCCAGAACAGAACTGAGCGCAACCTGTGTGGAGAAACCAGTCATGGCATCATGTTGTTAGCGTGTTTATCATCATCATTATTATTATCATTAGGCTTATTTAGAGTTAGAAGAGGCCCGAATAGCCACTGAGTCCCATACCCTCACTTTATGGTTGAAGTGACTTGCTTAGCGTCATGCCTTTAGTGAATATGAGCAGGATTCGAACCGTTACCCTGATTCCACGTCCAGTGCCCTGCCCGCCGCACTGTGCCACCTCTCCTCTGGTCTTCACACTGAAGTTTGGGCAAAGCTTAAGCAGATGATAAGATTGCTCATGGGTCTCTTATCCTGAGGGACTCTCCCCCCTTCCTGCCCCCCAGCTCCTAAAAACATAACTGACATTAGCCTCTGTTCTCCTGACTCCAAACCGCACCAGTCAGAAGGCAGAATGAGGCCTTAACAGAGCATCTTGCTAAACGTTGCTTCGGTTAGAGAAGGAAATGGCGTTTATTAATGAGCACATCTGTGAGGATAGCAGGCCTTGCCCCCTGCGGGGCCACAAGGGGTCTGGAGTCCTGCCATGGGGGCCTCTTGAGAGAGGGCCAAGCCCAGCACGGGGCCCTTTGCTCCCGGCAGGTGGGGGGATGCTCTGTCCATTCTTCCCTTCTGGGAAACTCGGCTGTGGCTCTGGCGTTTGCCCATGTGGAGGCCTGGGACGGGGAGCCGCTGCCAGTTTGGACCGGGTGAAGCGCCTCGGGCTGGCCGGATCTGGACCAGGCAGTGGGAAAAGAGATGGGGGGTTTTGCAGAGGTGGTTTGGAGAGAACCTCTGACCGCAGGAGGGCCTGGCTTATATGGGCTGTTTCTCAGGAATTTCAGTGGGGAAAAGGAAGTTAGAAACAGCTATGGATAAATCTGACTTTTTTTTTTTTTCTCTTTTGGCCTGGGTTACGAAACTTTAAAATTAAATAGTGTAAATAGAAATTTTGAAATGGCCTGTAGCACTTCTGGAACAATGGTGGGGGTGGGGGTGGGGGTGGGAAGCTCCTGCAGCTGCCCCCCCTTGTCTTAGAGAGAGGCTGGGGTCTTTGGAGAGAGGAACTGGGTCAAACCGGGGCTGAGGTTCATTATTTCGTGCCATCCCTGCTGATTGCAGTTACTTTCAGGGTCCTGTGCTCACCACCTCCTGTACGCCCCTTCCCTTCCTTTCTGGTGATTGAGGCATTTAAGGAAGATGTTGGAAACTGAAATGGGACAGGCGTGGTGGCACGGTTGGTCCTGGGTTCAGATCCTGACTCTGCTATTTGCCTGGCCATGTGCTGCTGCCTTCCCTGCCCCCTCCCTCCTGGGCCTCAGTTTCCTCCTTTGTATGATGAAGAGGTTGGACCAGCAGGATGGCTTCTGAGCTTCCTTCCAGCTCTAAACCTCTGACCCTGGGACCTCTCTGGACCTCTGTTTCCTCATCTGTAACAGCAGGGGGTTAAACTTGATGGCCCTTAAAGTTCCTTCTGGCTCCTGGGATCTTTTTGGGCAGAGATTAGGGAATGCCCAGGTGCGGCTCTTACTGTTATCCATAGGCCCTGGTCAGTCAGACTAGTTGAAGGTGCTCGGGATGTTTAGCTTAGAGAAGAGAAGGGAGGTGGGGTGGGGGCAGAAGAGGAGGGCATGGTCGCTGGTGTCATGTATTTACCATCTTAATAATAAGATCAAAGAATGAGAGCCTGAAGGGACCTCAGAGGCCATTGCATCTGACTCCTCATTTTACAGATGAGGAAACTGAGGCTCAGGGTGGGCAACTGACTTACCCGAGGTCACACAAGGCTGTAAGTAGCAGAGCGAGGGATTTGAACCCAGATCCTCAGACTGCAGTCCCGCAATTGGACTGTTTCATTGTTGTTAGTATTCTCGATTTTCTGGGCCTGCACCCCCAGCCTTGAGGCTTGCCTGCAGTGCGTTCTGCTTGCTGGTCAGAAAGTGGGTTGGAGCATGTCCTATAGCGTTGTGCCCAGAGCATGGACGTGGCATCAGAAGATCTGGGTCGGACCTAGCTTTGAATTCCTGCTCTGCCCCAGCTGCGGTGCCTGCCTGGGACCGGTCGTTTACCTCTCAGGGCCTCAGTTTCTCCATCTCTAGAAGGGGTGTGTTGGACAAACTGGTCTCTTGTAATGTGAAAGTCCCCAAATTACCTTGTGTTTTGTACACACTTCCTCCATATGTGGTGTTTCCCCTGATAGGAGAAGGTAAGTTCCTTGAGGGCAGGAATTGTTTGCTTTGGTTTTGTATTTCTTGGCCTGGCATAGTGCCCAGTACACATAGGACATGTTTGTTAATTGCCCGATTCACCTCCCTGGCTCTCAGCACAGGGCTTGGCACACAGTAGGAACCTGATGAATGCTTCCTGATTATTGATTGATTGATTGAACCTATGAAAGAGTGTGAATGTCTTAGTGCTGCCCATCCCCACTGCCCGCTTAGGTCAGGCCAAGAATGGCTGCTGCTTGGTGCTCTAGTTCCATCCATCCTACGGATCTCCCTCTGGCCCTTCCTCCTTCCCTGATTCCCTCTCTCCCTCCTTCCCTCCCTCCCTCCCTCTCTTTCAAGAAGGCCGAGTCTCCCTGTCTTACTCAGTCTGGAAGTGCAGTGGCCTCTCTTGCCCACATCCCACTTTCAGTTAAGACTTGGGAGCCTTGATCTGCCCTCTTTCTGACCTGAGCTGGTTCACCCTTCTTTAGGCAGCTTGGGGGCTCCCCATATTATTTTCCTGCCCTCTCTGAGAAAGAGGTCTCCTCATTGAGCTATTGTGAGCCTGTTGTGCACTAACGGCCAGTATGGTGCCTGCCTTGGGCCTTAGCCCACTGCAGCTCAGGCCTCCCAAGTTCAGGCCTCCCGTCGGCCTCAGTCTCCCCTCATAGCAGGGATTGTAGGGACCAACTTTACCACAGGGTTGTGGGCAGCACCTTTAACCTTCGGGGTCCTTCTCTTGAAAATGAAGGGGTTGGGTCAGATGGCTTCTCTGGTCTTCCAGCTGTGGATCGGTGATCTTTCCAGGAACAGAGTTGAACAGTATCTCCTGACTACAGATGGGAGGAAGAGAGGAAGCTGGCTTCTTGGGGACATTTGGGTGTTGAGTCAGTCAAATACATGTTGTGAGAGGTGGGAGGCAAATCAGGGATGTGCTGGTAAATGTTTAATACTTGGCTGTCTAGGGGAAAAATGTACAGCGGACAGACTTTTAAATTCAATCTGCATCTTTCATGTTTTCTCCACCAATTTCTTAAGTCTAGACAGTCCACAGAACAGTAAATCAAGCGTTGATTTGTAGCATTTGCTGATTTCTGAGGTGTAAAAGCTCACACTGAAAATTTATTAATCATCGCTCTGGAGCAAACTGAGATTTTTTAGCATCACCCACTCGCTTTACTGATAGGAAGACCGAGGTGGGGAAAAGGGAGATCATTTCCCTGCTGCTGTAGGAAGGGGCCTCCTTCCTGGGACCCACCGAGGCTCTGGACTTTTCTTTTGTATCTCTCCTAGCTTTTGGGAGCAAGCAAACCTGTCCCATAAGAGGGAATCTGAGGGGGCTTTTCTTTTATTAGGGTCAGAGGGCTAGAATGATAAGAGGTAACAGAGGTAGTTTAGACAAACCTCCTTTTTTGATATCTCTCCCCCTCTACAAAGGAGAGGCAGCGTGGTTTAGAGGATAAGGCTGGCCCTGGAGTCAGGGCCCCTACCTGTCCTGCCAGTGTGCCACTTAAACTTAGTACCCCACCCAGGGCTCTGAGTCTCAGAGAAGGTGCTGACTTGCCCAGCTAAGAGAGTTTCTTCATCCAGTTCTCCTTATCAGTGAAATCCCAGGTCCAGTCCCTATCTCTTCGCCAGTTTAAAAAGCATTTATTAAGTGACCGCTGTGAGCTGGGTAGTGCTAAGAGCTGAGGATGGAAAGGCCAAACCAAAGCCATTCCGTCCTCAAGGTGATTCCATTCTGTTGGCCGGTGGACTTGTATAGATGTGTGAGTGTGGAAGGAAGTGGGTGACAGAGAGTGATGAAGGGGTGTACTCAAAGTCACATGGTAAGGAAGAGGGCCTGAGCTCCGCCTGCAGCCTCTGTCCTTGGGCAAATCACTTACCTTTCCTGGACCTCAGTTTCCTTATTTGTAAAATGAGTGTACCAGATGGTCTCTGAGGCTCCACCCAAGTTCAGATTTAGGATCCTGTGACTCCAGCCTGAGGCCTTTGGCTCCAGATCAAGCACTCATACCTCCAAGCACACTGCTTGCCTTCCCACTGACCCAGGAGGTACGTTCTCCCACTCCACCTCCCCAACGCCCAGGTGTGACTTAGGTCTGCATTGCCTTCTGATGTAATGTATGCGCGTGCCTATGCGTGCGTAAAGTTGCATTTTCCCCTTTCTCGTCTCTCCTCCCATTCTCCACTCTTTTCTCCTCCACTAACCATATTAGCCAGCCACCCCCCTAGTTTATCAGCCTGTGGACTTATGAAGGCCTTGGTCCCTTCTTGGGGCTTAGAGTGTGGAGTTAAGTCCTTCATAGGGAATGAGAAAATCCAGCATCTTGGGATTACTGGGAGGGAAGAGGCCTGGCTTAGTGGAGGGAGCATTGGACTTGAAGCTGGGAAGACCGGAGTTCACATCTTGTTTCTGTTATCTGCTCCCTGTGTTACCATGGGCAAGTCACTCACTCTCAGCCTCAGTTTCCTCATTGTCAAATGGGAATTAGTGATATCACATGCCCCCCAGGATTGTCGTGAGGGTTGAATGGGATAATAGATGGGAAGGGGCTTTGCACACCTGAAAGCACCATATAAATGTGAACTGTTGTTGTTCCCAGTTCTCCTTGTCATCCGGGTCTGAAAAAATGGGCCGGATTTTTCAGAGAGGGTAGCGGGGCTCTGAATGACCCAAACAGTTTTCTCTCCGTTAGGTTCTCAGCTTGTCTGACTTCCTACCCCTCAATGTCTGCTTCGCCATTCCCCTTTTTATCTCAGAGAAGTTGCGTGAGCCGCTGAGGGGCTGCACAGCAGATCGATAGCAGAACCAAGGCTGGGGTGTAGGTCTCCTGACCCTGGGGTCTTCCTGGGCCTGGCATGGGGACTCAGGAGAATAAAGTTCTTTGGTTGTTGGCCTCCCAGACTTGTCTGTCACGGAAGTGCCGGGAGTTTTTTCTGCAGGGGCAGCAGCTGCCCTAGCTGAACTTTGCCCTGATACTTTGGAAAGCCCCGGCTGGGCCGGCCCTGAGCTAATGGTAGGCCGGACATCAGGTGATGTCTGGGTTGGGAGGTAGCAGTCAATGGGGGAGGCTGGGGGGTGAGGAGAGGGAGAGGTGGGACCTTCCCTGCTGGCAGAAGGGCCAATATAAGAGACAGTCACCTTGTTGACCCTGGTTCCTGCACCTCCTAACCTTGGACAAGCATCTTTTCTCTAGAGGGATGACCATTCCTAATTATTTTGGGGGGGGATACTGGCAGAATGTGGTTGTGGGGTAGATTCTAGGTGGTGGGCAGGGCCCATTGGTAATAGAGAAGGGTATAGGAAGGCCTGGGGAGGGCCTCTCATGACAGATGCATGCATGAGGGGAGGCAGGTTCCAGTTTCCCTTCTTGGGCTAGGCTTGGTGACTGTTGACTTTTATTTTCCTCTTAGATTGTAAGCTCCTTGAGGGCAGCCTGTCTTTTGTCTTTGTATGCATAGTGCCTGGCATATAGTTGGTGCTAAGTAAATGCTTGTTGTTTGGCTACCTGATTGAATGATCTTGAGGAATAAAAATCATTGTCTTTGTGTGAGGGGCAGTGGGTGGTGTGTGTCAGGGTTCCTGAGCTGTGGTCAGCATCGTATTTCACTCTGCCTCTTGTCTTTCCTGTCCCCCACAGGTGCCATGTGACCAGGGGGTACGCAGATGATGTAGAGATCTCCTTGGATCCCAAAGATTGAGAGAGAACAAGCGACCAAGAGGGGGGCAGAAGCGGTCCCTGTGCCTCCTGTCGCCATGTCTGGATCAGCCCAGCCCGTGACACAGACCTGGAGAGCCTCAGAGCCCCGCTACCCTCCCCATGCCATTTCTTACCCAGTCCAGATTGCCCGGCCGCATTCAGTAAGTGACCTTTGTCGGGGCTTCTGCGCCATTTCCACCCCACCCCGCTTCTCATCGTACCCATTGGCAGTGGGCTGGGGAGCCACGTGGGTGCTCTTGTTTGGGCCGGGGGCTCTGGGCAAGGCTGGTCTTGCCCAGATCTGAAGATTGGTTGGCGAGGTTAAAATTTTTTTTTATTGATGTCTTTTGTTTTTACATCACCTTGATTTTCGAATCTATCCCTTCTGTCCCACCTGGAGAGCTGTCCTTTATAAAGAATAAAAGCAAAAGTGCAGGTCAAGCAGGTGAACCTGTAAGTGCGTTCTTGCAGTGTATTCCGCTCTCCCAACCCATAGTCCCCCACCTCTGCAGAGAAGGAAGGGGGCAGGGAAGTGCCTTCTCATATTTCTTTTTTGGGGCTAACCTGGGTCATTATAATTACGTGGCCTCCAATTTTTTCTTCCTACTTTTCTGTTTTGCACGATTGTAGTCATAGACATCATATGCATTACATCTTGTAGGGGAACATACTGCTGGGCCTCAATTAGTGCAGATAAAAATCCCCTAGAATAGTTGTATTTTTAAGTATGTCCTGCATATTTCTGTTGGGTTGGAACCGGGGACCGTGTTTTACATAATCACAGCCTCAAACATTGCAAATTCAAATGCATAGGAGCACTTCAGGGGATTAATTTTTCCTGCTAATCTGGACTTGTCTTCTGTTTTCCTGGTTCTGTTTATTTTACTTTGCATAAATTCAAGTAAATCTTCCCATCCCCTGGTATCTTTACATTCACTCATCATTTCTCACAGTCCGGCAATATTCCAATACATTCATGTGCCATGATTTATTTAGTCATTCCCAGATCGATGAGCGTTTATTTAATTTCCAATTCTTTGCTTCGACAAAAGGTGCCTCTATAAATATTTTTGGTACAAATTGGACATTTCTATCTTTTGATCTCCACGGGGTACATGGCTACCAGTGGTATCACTGGGTCTAATAATAATACAGCTAACATTTCTATAGTTCTTACTATGTGCCAGGCTCTGTGCTGAGCACTTTACAATTTCTATCTCATTTGGTTCTCACGATAGCCCTGGGAGGTAGGTGCTATTATCCCCATTTTACAGAAGAGGACACTGAAGCAAAGAGAGGTTAAGTGACTTTGCCAAGGTCACATGGCTATTAAAGGCTGAAGCTGGTCGTGCTGACTCCAGTCCCAGTGCTCTGTGCATTGCATCACCTAGCTGCGCTTAGGATCAAAGGGTATGGACATTTTAGTCACTTTAATAAAAAAAAACAAACAGTTTCATATTGCTTTCCACAATCATTGGACTAATTCATTGCTCTACTGAGTGTTAGTATGCCCATGTTCCTAGAACTCCCTCCACCGTTGACTGTTCTCATCTTTTTTTCACCTTTGCCAGTTTGTTGGGTGAGAGGTAAAGCCTAAGGCTTGTTTTGATGGGCATTTCTTCTTCTTCTTCTCCTCCTCCCCCTCCCCCTCCCCCTCCCCCCCCCCCCCTCCCCCTCCTTCTTCTTCTTGCAATTGGGGTTAAGTGACTTGCCCAGGGTCACACAGTAAATGTCAAGTGTCTGGTCTGAGACTAGATTTGAACTCGGGTCCTCCTGACTCCAGGGCTGGTGCTGTGTACACTGTGCCACCTAGCTGCCCCAATATGATTGTTTCAAGTTTGAAAGTCTCCTTTGAGGATTGTTTCTTCATCTCCTTGGGTCACTTACCATCTGGAGAATCACCTCTGGTCTTAACTTGTCTTAGTGCCCCTTCTAGCTTGGATGTCAGACTCTTACCAGAGACGTTAGATGCAAAGATTTTTTTCTTCCTCAATCAATAGCTTCCATCAACAGCTTTCTTTCCTATCCCAGGTGCATTGATTTTGTTTATGCAAAAATTCTCTCCATTTCACCTAATCAGGGCTCTCTGTTTGTCTTGGTCGATTGCCTCTGTCCCATATTTGGTGAAGAATTCGTTCCCTCATCATAGCTATACAGGGCCCCTGATCTGGTTCACTTCCAGTTTCTTGGTGAGATCTTTTCCCATTCTGGTTGCGTACCTGTTTTGAACCTGTCGTGGCAGATGGTGTGGCATGTTGGTCTAAGTGTAATTTCTGTCAGACTGCTTTCCAGTTTTCTGAGTTCTTGTCAAATAGAGAGTTCCCCCTCAAGGATTTATGCTTTCAGGTTTATCAGGTCTTGGTTGTTGAGTGGCTGATGTAAAGTACACCTTGCATGGCCTCTTATTCTCCCGTGCCTCAGTTTTCTTATTTGTAAAGCGAAGGGGTTGGATTAAATAGCCTGTGAGGGTCCTTCTAGCTGTTGTTCTGATTGCCTGATAAAACCCCTCTTCTCCTTGAGTATCAATGCTGATACTGCTCCCTAGATGGACCCCAGATGCCAGTCTTTTTAAGATGGGCAAAGGTGGGGGAGGAGAAGCTCTCTGGACTTGAGTTGTCTGGGGGAAAGGCAGGAAGGAGGAAGCCTTAGGGTCCTCCACGAGGGTGGTGTTCCTGGCCGCTGCCTGGCGTCCACGTCCTGGGAGATGGGAAACTCAGCCCAGCCTGGACCCGCTCAGGTCCCCTGTCAGGCCTAGCCACGTGTTTTCAGGGGAGCGCACCCTGCTTCCTCTGGTCACCCCCCTGCCGGGTGCTCTGGGGGCAGCTCCCGGTTTGACTCATTTGGGGTCGGGGAACAAGAGCCCGACACTGCCTGCGGTCCCAGTGGTGCGTCTGCCTCCCCATCTCTGCCCTGCTGCGCTCTGGTTTTGAGTTGCCAGGGCCCCGTTTCCTGTCTGCCCCACGGAGACGGAGGCTTCTCAGTTTTTCTCTTGGGTTGTGTTTCTCTAGATCGGTGGGAACATAGATGGATGGGTGGATGGTGTGAACATTTATTAAGTGCTTACTGTTTTCCAGGCACTGGGGGTACTGTAACCCTGGGGGTACAGAGCCAAGCAGGCGGGGGAGTCCTCCCCTCAGAGAGCTGATATTCTAATGGAGGAAGGCTGGACATGAAGGGGAGCCTGGAGTGGTGGGAGGAGAAAGCCCCTGCTGAGAAAGTGATGCCTGGAGAGGGAGTCACACTAGAGGGAGGGGAGCATGGCCTGGGCCCTCAGGAATTCTAAGGAGAGTTTAAAAACGTAAAAGTATGGGTTTTTTTTAATAAAGCAAACACATCTGTTGAGAGGAATTTTAGAAAGTGTCCCTCGGTCCCCTCCAGGACCAGCTCGTGCGTGGACCTCGACATCTTCCCGGTCCCGACCTTGGCTCTCCCGGTCCCCTCGGGTGCCATCCTCGGTCCATTGAAGGCGCCGCCATCATAGATGGAGAGGTGGAGGGAGCCATGGTGCCATTGAGCTACAGGCGAGGAAACCGAGGCTCAGAGAGGTTACCTGACTGCCCCAGGGCCACACGTCCAAAGCCAGCTTTCTTATCCCCAAGGCCCGTGCTCTGGGCACTGCTCCCAGGATGATTGGCTCGTTCCACAAAAGGGTTTAGTGCCTTCTTCATGCCAGGCTCTGTGGGGGGGATGTCAGGGTTAAACCCCTGACTTAATCAGCAAGCATCCATTGAGCCCCTACTGTGTGCCAGTGATAGTGGTAGTACTGGAAATGCAAAGACAAGAGTCTCTCAGTGACCAAGAATTGAAACATTTTGTTGATCTCTTCTCTCTCCATGACTTTTATTTTCAAATGTACTCCCCCCCATCCCTGGTAACAGAAGGGAAGGGGGATGATGCCGTGCAAAGAGCCCACTGTGTGCCTGGCACTGCACTAGATACTGCCGAAACGGACTGATGCAGCCGTCTTGGCATATCCTCGGCGTATCAGCACGCCGTCTGCCTCTCTCCTGACAGCTTTTGGCAGCGTCTGACCTCTGGCCTGGCTCTCACAGCAGTCTTGGGAGGGAGAGAAGCCACACTGTATCAGCCCATTTTACAGATTGAGGAAAGGGAACTACTGAGGTGAGGGGACTTAGTGGGGTCTCTGGACCCAGCCCTGGGGATTAGGCTCTGCTGCCCATTGAGTCTGTGTGTAATGGGTGGGATCTGGAGCCCCAAGCAATGGGATTGTGTGTGCGTGTGTGTATTACATGCATGTGAATGGATGTGCGTACACATGTGTATATGTGGGCATATGCATGTGAGCTGAACGTGTACATGTGTGTATTTGCCAATGCATGTGGACATGCATGCGAGCGTATCTGCGTGCATGTGTATAAGTGAATGTATGTGTGCACAGGTGTGGATGTGCACATGCCTGTGTATGAGTGAGTATATGTGTGCACAGTGTATACAGTTGTAGGTAAATGCATGCATGAGGGAGCATGTTTATGTGCACACATGCATGTGTGTGTGGGTGTATGTATGTGGGTGAGCACATGTGTGCTCGTGTGCATGAGTATATTGTACATGGCATTTGTCAATGGGTGTGCCCGTGTGTTTGTGAGTGTATTGCACAGTGTGTATGTGTGTGTTGTGATTGTGCACATATCTATGTATATGTGCATGTGTGTATGCATTTTATGTGTGTGAGTATATGTGCACACATGTTTAGATGTGTGCCTGCATTATGTGTAAATGGGAGTGTATGAGTGAGCACATGTATGTGCACGCACGTTTGTGTATGGTGCATATGCACACGTGTGTGTGTGCACACTGAATATGTGCATCTTTGTGTAGATGAGTTTATCTGTGCATATGAGTGTATGTGTGCATGTGCATGTGTGTGTGTATACGTGTGTAAGCTTGTGTATGAATGCACCGTGTACCTGTGTATGCATATGTGTGTATACATGTGTGCACATATGTATATATTTGTATTTATGAGTGTGTGCATATAAGTGAGCATGGGTGTGTGGGTGTGTGAGTGGGTATGTGCATGCATGCACACGCCCAGCACACTGCACACACTCATCCCTAGGACTTGGCCTCCTTGGGCGCGCACTGAGGTCCTCCTGGCTCTACCGCCTGTCCTGTGTGGACACTTTATACCCTCTCTTTGGTCCTTCCCTGCCACTTTCTTGTGTGACCATGGGCCTCAGTTTCCTCATCTGTGTAATGAGGGGGTTGGGCCAGATGGATCTCCAAAGGCCCTTCCAGCAGAGCTATGATTGTGCGAGTGCATCTCTCGTGGCCTTGGTTACTCTTTCTGGGCCTCAGTTTCCTCATTTGTAAGATGAGGAGAGGGGTTGGATGAGGTGAATCCGGTGCCTCTGTCTTGTGTGACTGCGGACCAGGCCTGTAACCTCTCCGGACCTCAGTTTCCTCATCTTTCAAGGCTCTGCTCCTCGGGTTAGGGGTGTCTCTTCCCAGCCGTCCCGTGGCAGACTCTTGGGGTCTGTGGTTGGCTGACGGGCCAGGGCCCCGGGAGGGAAAGAGGAAGTGCCCGTTGGTGGAGGCCGTTTCCAGATTCTACAGTGGTTTTGCATCTGAGCCCTCTGCCTGGGGGTGTTAGGGAGGTACTTAGGCCGCTGGCTTTGTTCTGGATGCTGCTTCCACAGCCATCCCTGCCCCCCATGACCTCCCCTCCGGCTCCTGGCCCTCCTGTGGCAGGCCTGTGCCATCTCCAGCTGCAGCGAGGCCCGGGCCTGGGACGTGGTCACCTCCCGAGGTCTACTCCTGGCAGATGTTTGGGAAGAACCGTTCTGGTCGTCTGCGCTTGGGGAACCCCCGCCCGAGGCTCCGAGCTGTGGGAACGGAAATGGGGTCAGCTGCTGATTATCTGTGGGGGTTTCCTGCTGTTCTGCCCACCCCAGTGCCAGGGCTTTTTACCTGGGGGTGGTATCCCAGGTATGGGGGCAGGGGGCTGAGAATGAGCCGGAGCCCAGTGTGGCCCCCTGAGAGGGGGGAGGCAGAGCTCCCCAGAGTCCTGCCCTGGAGGAAAGGCCAGTGGGTGGTGGTGCCGGGGATGGGGAGGCAGCTGTCTGCTGGGCGGGGGTCTCTCACTGGCCCTTCTCTCTTCTCCTTAAGGTACTTGGTGACCTTGAGCTCCTGGCTCAGATCCAGTAAAGCCTGGAGTGAGAATTCTGGCCTCCATGTCCCCCTTTGGAAGCAGTCACTATTCCTCAGGGGTCTGGTGTGCTGGGAAGCCCCTGGAGGCTGATGGAGAGTGAGGGCTGGGACAGAGGAAGGTGCCGCCCCAGGCAGGAAGGAAGTCTAGGGGGAGGCTGCGGGGGGCGGGGGGTGCTGAGAGGCCCCCGGGGGGCCCTGCTGGCTCTCAGTCTGGCATCCTAGACATCATA
>NW_020945200.1:0-31892 GCF_900497805.2 Vombatus ursinus | reverse complement strand
TGCACGCCAGCCTCTTCACAAAGAATAAAAAGAAAGATGAAAAAAAAGCAGGTCATCAAAACTAATCACCATAGCAACAAAATCTGAGGGTGTACATAGTACCCAGACCCGCAGTCCCTGCCTGTGTGAGGAGGTACCGCCCCCTCATTTTACAGATGAGAAACTGAGCTCCCGGAGAAGTAAATATCATGCCCAGCTAATGGATATTTTAGGCAGGATTTGAACTCATGTCTTCCCAACTCCAGATTCCGTGCCTAAAACACTGTGCCCCACTACCTGGGCTCTATTTCCACCCACGCTGTCTGCCTCCAGGGGCCTCTTCCCTCAGTGAGCGCTCAGTTTCAAATGGGGAAGATGTGTCCATGAAAAATTAAAATTAAAATCCATGACAATAAGTGGTGATGATTGAGCCCAGCTCACTCTAGACCCCCTCATCCAGGATGGCTAAATTATGCTGTACTGCAGAGAGAGAGAGAGAGAGAGAGAGAGAGAGAGAAAGAGTGTGGGGGGGGAGGTGGGGTGGTCAGAGATGATTCAAGGAATGCAGGAGATTGGCTCACCAAGTTTGCAGGAGCAAGGGATGATTGTGGGGGGTGGTCTGTGGTTGAGCAAGCAGTATGAGGGGGACGCCGTAGGGGCTGGAACATTACAGAGAACTTGGACTTTATCATGTAGTCAGAGGGGACCTGCCGAAGGTGTGGCTTTTACATTTTAACAATTTTTGACCAGTCCAAATGATGGTTAAGGAAGATTGATTGAGGGAGGGAGAGATTTGGACAGAGGGGAGAGGTGCTGGTGATGTCAGAGACCGGGTTGGGAGGTGATGACCTGGGGCTGGCTCCAGTGGGAGCAGGAAGAAAGGGACGGAGCAGAGGGATGTTCAGAAGAAAAATGTGCTTGGGTTTGGAACTCAGATTCCGGGATTGTTGGAGAGCAGGAGGGTTTCCTTCAAGGAATTTCTGTCCTGTCTCTGCGATCTCGTTGTAGGCTTCCCAAGGGCAGGGGAGGTATTTAAATCCGTAGTCAGGCAAGTAATTAGCTTGTAACTTTTTCATGTTGAATTTTATTTTTAAAATAATTTTTGGATAGCTTTTATTTTTATATTACTTACATCTCTCACTATACCCTTTCTCTCTCCTTTCCTCGAAATCCAACTTTTATAAGATAGAATAAGAAAAATCACAGCTCTGCAGAGTTAATGAACACATGATGTTAACGAGCAGGGTTCCGTGCCCAAGTCCCTTATCTCTGCAAGGAAGGGTGGAGATTCCTTTTTATATCTCTTTATTGGGGTCAGCTTTTGTTCTGATTTTAATTAAGTGGGACCCACCCGTGAAGAGTGCCCAGTCCCCTTGGCATGCGTCCTTTAGAATACGGTGAGGCTCCGAGCAGGTAAATAATGGAGGCACAGAGTGCTCTGCAGGCCTTAAAACGGTCCAGAAACACCGTCTCTTGGTTTTATTCACGGCAAACCTGAACACCCGGTGATAGCTGTGGGTGGCTTCGTAAACTCTTAATGTTGGGAAGGACCTCCCAGTTTAGATCAGGGACCTTTCCTGACCCTCTTTGCATCATATTAAGAACCCTGGGGTTAGAGAAGGATTGTTTTATTCTTTGGTTTTGTGTGGATAGCTCCTAGCCCAGAGCCGTGTACACAGTAGACACTTAATATATGCTTGCTAGTTGATAAAGGCTTATTTGGAGTGGGGGGTGGTAGTTGTTGCAGGCTATCTGGTCCAATCTCAACCATCTTATGGTCGAGTCCCCAGGAGCTGAATAGATTTCAAGGGGTCCATGAACTGGGATGGGAAAACAAAATATGTCATTGTTTTCACTGACATGTAATTGAAATTTAGCAGTTCAGTAAGTGTGAGGCCTGGATGGGCTGCCAGAGGGGGTCCATGACACACAAGAAGACAACATCTGTGGGGAGGGGGACGGGGGGAGTCCCTTTCCTTGCTCTGTTCTCCCTCCCCCCCATTTCCCATGAATCCTTGCCGCTGCCTCAGCTCGCCTCTGTTCTCCCCAGCTGGCTGGACTTTTCTTCTCTCCTGGTAAAGTTTCCCGTTGAATCCCCCTCTCTGTTGCTGCTCCATCCTCCTCTCTTGTCTTCCTCAGCACCCTGGGCACCCGCTGGAGGCCTCGTACCTCCCCTGTGTTCAGGAGTCCTGGTCTCAGAAAGATCACAGAGCTGGGCTGTGGTTTTAATTACAGGAGAGCTTTTTCCCGTCTTTTCTTTTTCCTCCTTTTTAGACATCTGCCAAGTGTTTGTGTGTCGTCTTGTGCCTGGGAAGCCCCGGGGACCAAAAGGAAAGAGATCAGAAAGGCGGTAGGGAAGGGCTGGCCAGCCATACTGGAACAGTGGCTCGAATCCAATAGGACAAAATTTTATACGGATTAACGTAGAGTCTGGGGTTCAGAAAAATCAGCTTCGCAGAGGCAAGCTGGGAGAGACAGGGGCAGTTTGTCTGAAAAAGATCTGGAAGGTTTAGTGGATTGTGAGCTCAGTGAGTCAGTGGTGTTACTGAATAGCCATAAAAATTAATGGGATCTTAGGTTACATTGTTGGGGCGGGGGGGGGGGGGGGGGGGTACTATAAGCATTTATTAAGCACCTACTATGTGCCAGGCTCTGTGCTGAGCCTGTGAAGTGGACTGGTTCTGCTTGGCCCCCAGCGAGGGGTGGCAGGTCTAAAGAGGCAGTTTGGGGCTGGATGTCGGGAGAAAACCTGCCCTCAGAGCTGTCCCGCGGTGCACCAGGCTGCTGGGAGGGAGGTGGTGGTTTCCCCTCCTTGGGACGTCTTCAGGCAGAGGCCCTGGCTGGATTCAGGGCCTCTGAATCCATTCTGCCACTTGTGAGCGAAGCCACGTTTGTCCCGAGCCAGGATCTGCCTCTTCCATCTCCCGTGAGGGTCTCCTGGGTTGAGCCGTCACCTGGAAAAGCTCTGAGCCCCAGCCCTGGACACAGAGACTGTCCCAGCTGACAGGGAGCTCAGGCGGACGCTGAGATCGCGGGCTGGACTGGGCCTTGGGGATGAGTGAGTTCAGCCCCAGAGATGGACGTGATCACCCAGGAGGAACTGGGATGTGGGTTCCTCCATTTCCACCTGCAGTGTGCTTTCTGCGGCCTGGAACTGTAGTAACAGACAGGTATGTGAGGCATCCCCAGACGTCGAGGTGGGACACCCTCCGGACGGCGCTGTGGAGATCACAAAACGTCTTCCCTTCAATGATTGCGTGCCTTTTCCATAGCAGGAGGAGTGGCCTCTGAAGTCTGGGCACCTGGCTTGAAATCGTACCTCAGCCGTCTTGGTGGGGCCTTGGCCCAGTGATGTCATACCTCTCTGCCTTGGTTTCCCTCTCCATAAGTGGGGGAATTGGCCCAAGATGGCCTCTGCAGTTCCCTCTGGCTTAATTTCTCACTGCCCCAGGCAACTGATAGTTGGGTAACAGAGCTGGAAGGACCCCAGAGGTCACTGAGCCCAGTCCTTGAATTTTATAGGTGAGGAAACTGAGACCGCAGCGGAAGTGAGTCCTTATGGGATCGTAGATCTAGAGTTGTCGGGGTCTTCGGTGGCCATCTGCTGCCTTATTTTACAGGTGAGGAAACTGAGGCTCTGAGGGGGAGTGAGTTGCCCAAGGTCACTCAGCTGAGCCAAGTTTTGAACCTTGGGTCTTCTGACTCACAGTAAAGACTGCAGGTCTCAGAGCATATTCTAGTCTGCTCCGGTAGAGTTTCCCAGAACGGTGAAATCGCACATGTAGTAAAAACAAAACCAGCAGCACCCCTTGCCCCCAAACCTTGACTCATTCGCTGCCCGTTTCTAAGCCTTCAGGTCAGGTGCGAGGGAATGACTCAGAGTCATGGCCCCAGACTGGGCTTTGTCTCAGCTGATAGAAGAGGGCAGTGCCCATGTTCCTGCTTCATTTGACTGGGGGGTCTCGCCTGGCGCCGGCTGGGCTTTTGTGGGTGTGGGAGGAAGGCTGAGGATTCGGGTGTGGGGGGCTGGAGATGTGAGCAGGAGACCCCATGGAAACGCAGGCTCTGTCTGAAGGGGTGCTGGGACGGACTCTGCCCTGGGAGGCTTGTAGGCTCACCAGATAAACTGAGCGTTGTATTAGTCACTGACTAATTAACCTTAGCCGTAGGAGGGGGTGGGGGTGTGGTGAAGAGGGAGACCAGGGCTGGAGAAGCCCTGGAGATGCTGAGCCTCTGAGGACAGCACTTTGCTCCCACTGAGGAGAAGACACGGGTCTGTGAAGGGAAGTGACCAGCCTACAGTCTCCTGGCTAATGCGTGGCTTGGGAGCATCTCAGGCCTCATTCTGCTTGTGCCTTCCTGCCTTTCCACCTCAACCTTGGGTGTCCTAAAATACAGGTTGAAGGGCCTGGCTTCCCATCGTCCTGGGATCCTAGGGCCTGCAGCCCATAGGTCTGGAACTGGAAAGGCCATCTGTTCCAACCCCTTTATTGTACAGATGAGGAAACTGAGGCCCAGGCAGGTGAAGTGACCCTTCCAAAGTCCCAGGCAATAATTGTTCATTGGAGCTGGAAGGGACATCGGAAGTTATCTTCTCTACATTGATTTTACATGGGAGGAAACTCCGTCCCGTAGTGGGAAAGTGACTTGTGCCTGGCTAGCCAGGTACTGAGTCACAGAGCTAGGATTTGAGCGCAGGGCCTCTGACTCGAAGAATATCGCCTCCCTGGCAGAGGTCTGTGGCCATCTTGCCAGCCCCTATTCTTGACCTCCATCCTTCCTGCTGGCCTTAAAGGAGATGAGTAACTCAGAGTTACTGGGAATAACTCTGGGGACCCGGGAGAGTTCTCAGGACACGGCTGGTGGCCGGTGCTTGGGTGGCTGGAATCATTCCTCGTGGGCATCCTCTGAGCCCAGGATCTCGGGGTGGAGGGGATTTCAGAGATCACCTAGTGGTCAGAGGTCCCTTCACCCTGGAGATGCTGAGCCTCAGAGGACAGCACTTTGCTCCCACTGAGGAGAAGACGCGAGTCCGTGAAGGGAAGTGACCAGCCTACAGTCTCCTGGGTAATGCGTGGCTTGGGAGCATCTCAGGCCTCATTCTGCTTGTGCCTTCCTGCTTTTCCATCTCAACCTTGGGTGACCTAAAATACAGGTTGAAGGTCCTGGCTTCTCCCTTGGGCCTCTCCGGGCCCTGGAGCCACACTGCCCCCTTCTGCCAGAGGGGCCTCTTCCACCCCCCCACTCACAGCTCCCCTCCCGCCATGCTCCCCGTTCTGGGGGCAGGGCTCGTCAGTCACCTTGGGCAGTGGATGGGCAGCCAGCTGCCTTCACTTACCATCGCTGCCCTCGATCTCTCAGAACAAAACACCTTTGCTTGGCCTCTCCCCATTCTGGATGTGGATTTGCTGTGCCTGGCACTTAGTACGCACCTAATGAAGCCCTCTACTTCTCCCCCCTTTATCCTCCCCTCCCTCCCTCCTTTCCTTCCCTTCCTCCCCCATCCTTCCTTTCTCCTCCTCATCTCCCACCTCTGGGGGTGGCTCACAGTATCTTGTCCTGATTTCTCTCTCTCTCCCACCTACACTGGGTAGGGCAAGGCAGGGCAGAAAAATGAGCTGGATGGGGGAAGCCTGCCTGCTGGAAAGAGCCAGCTCTGGCCTTGAGTTCTCTCTCTGCTGGTCTCACCACGGACGCTCATTTTCCCTCTGACCCTCCTCGGCTCTGGACGTGGCCTCTGAGGGTCCCTGGTTTGAGGCCTGAGACCCCCGGGCTTAATGACTGGTGCTGGGGTCGGTTGCTCTGGGATTCCTGAACAAAAGGCCCTCAGTTCCCCGGCTTGTGGTTATTTGTTCATTCTTCCCACTGAGGAGGACCTGTTTGTTAAGCTGGGGTGGGAGCCCTGTTCCCTGGGCGGCAGCTGGGAGGCCATCCTTTACCCGCAAGTCCATGCAGGTCTGAGGGCCCTGCCTGGAGGAAAGAGTTTTCCATTGGCATGAGACAGCTGCCTGTTCCTGCCTGCCCCCGCCTTGTGCAGTGTGCGGGATTTCCTCCTCCCCAGGCCGGATTAGCAGGGTGGGGCTTCTCCAGGTGGACCTCATCTGACATCCTTCAAGGCCCCACTCAGGTCCTTCCTCCTTAAGGAAGACTTCCCCAACACCCGCTGCCTACCGTGGAGGCAGGTCTTGAGTTCACATCCCCCATCTGATGTGGGACTGTAGGCAAGTCACTTAGTAGCCCTGGGCCTCAGTTTCCTTGTCACTCAAATGAGCGGATGGTGCCAGACATGACCACAGAGGCCCATCTGACCCTCGATCTCTGATGCTGAATCTCTGATGCTGTGGCTGTTTGATTTTAAAAAACAAAACAAAACATTTTATTGGCATGTTTTGTTATTTACATAGCTTAAATTTCCTCCCTTCCTTCCCAGAGAGTAGAGGTCCCTTATAGCAAAGAATTTTTTTTAAAAGAAAAGGAGGAAGAAGGCAGAAGAAAAAAAAACTGATTAAGACATTGAAAAAATCTGAACATGTATGCAGTGTTCCACACTCAAGGGCCCCCGCCCCTTCTGTAAAGGAGTCTTTTCATCTCTTCTTAGGGCTGAGTTTCCTCACTCACCAGGAGCTTCTGCACATTGAAATCGCATGTCCTGACCCCTCTTCCCCCAACACACCCAGTTACTCTGACTGTCTGTGACTTCCCAGGAAGCCATTCTAATGCCCAGTGGCCTCCCGGGCTGGGAGCGGCCAGGGGACTGATGCAGCAGTCTGGCCCAGACCAGATGCAGCGGTCTGACCGCCTGGGGAGGCCAGGAGCCTGTAACTTCAGCAGGCGGAGGAGATAGCACTGAATTCCGAAGGCGACCTTTGAGACCAGGGTCTTGGCAGGTCCAGAGTCCCAGAGGCCTGCTGAGCACGTGTGGCAGCCGGGCTTCGTGGGGGCTGGCCTAGGCAGGTGGAATCGCTGCTGCTGAGCTGCACAGTATGGGCAGAGCTGGGAATAGAACCTCAGCCTTCTGACGTCAGAGTCAGCGCTCTCTGCTGTGTTCTCCTGCCTGGCTTGGGATTTGGGCCTGCCTGCATTCATTCATTCATTCATTCATTCATTTGCCAGTCCTCTTTATTCAGGGTTCTTACAGCTCTAAACACAAGCCACCTAGGCAGTGTAGCAGATAGAATGCAGCATGGGAAGACCGGAGTTCAAATCCTACCCTAGACACTTACTAGCTGGGTGGCCCTGGGCTAGTCATTTCACCTCTCTTGGCCTCGGTTTACTCAGCTGTGAGATGAGGATAATAATAACCCCTTCCTTTCAGGAGTTTTGAAATGATATTTATAAAGCGCTTAGCACAGTGCCTGGCACGCAGTAGGTGCTTAATGGGTGCTTATTTATCCACCAGTTTACTGAGTGTACAAGGCTCTGTGTTGCATTGCCAAGGAAAGATGGAGGAGATAGAGAGAAGTGAAACAGAGTTTGCTGGCCTGGAGGGGCTGGCATGCCTACTGGAAGGTGGGAAAAGGGATAGAAGAGGAAAGTGAGAGTAGACTGTTCCTGCAGGGGTCCTAGGAGGCTGCTCATGAGATCATTCGGTATTACCTGGTGTTTACCTGTGTACACGATGTCTCCGCCCCCTTCCTTTTGAAAAGGTTTTTTAGGGGCAACTTTTTAAAATTACCAAGCATTTTTCTCTGCTTTTAAGACCTCTTCCCCCAAAACAAAACCTTTGCCAGAAATATGCAGTCCAGCAGAACATTTCCCCCTCCCCCACCCCATTTTTTGTCTGGATCCTTGGCGCCTAGAAGGAGGGAGGAGAAGGCAGCATTTGGGGCCGCTTCGAGCCTGGCGTTCTCCTGGGCCGACCAGAGGTAGTTACAGGATCCCAGGGATTGCCAAGGATCTGGAAGGCCCTCTGGTCCAAGGATTCTTACCCTTCTTTGGGTCCTGGGCCCCTTGGGCAGTCAGCCTGGGGAAGCCTATGGACCCTCTCAGAATCACATTTTTTAACAGCATAAAAAAGAATAGGATTACAAAGAATCAATTATGTTGAAATACAGCCTTCAAAATATTTATTAAAAAAAACCACCAACCCCAGTAACTTGCTCAAGACTGCCCATCAAATCAGTTGCACAATCAGAGGAGGAAAGAGCCGAGGGGTCCTGAGGCCCATCCTGGGCCAAAGTGAGGGGAGAGGTGGTATTTTTGGCAACTGGGAGCCTGTGGTTTCCCTCTTCCTCGCTTCTCTTCCTCCCTCACCCCACCAAAGGAGATGTTTTGTGCAGCCTTTGAAACTGGGGCTGCTCAGTAGTGGGTGTGTGTGTGTGTGTGTGTGCGCGCACTTTTGCCTTCTCATCAATCCATGTCTCAGGCCTAATGGGGAATGCTCCTCCAGTGGCTGACTTATCTGCTTGTCATGCTTGTGGGCCACCGGATGACTGCAAAGGCCCTTTTTTGTCTGCCGGCACTTAGCTTTTTTTTGCCAGGCAGCTCCATCACGGTTTAAAGGAAGAGGGGGAAGGGATGGGGAGGAGGCAGAGGACCCTGGAGCTGGCTACTGTGGAGACCAGAGGAGAGGATGAGGCGGGAGGGTCTGAGCTGTGTAGAGGGCCCTGGCCCCTGTCTCACACCCTGGGCCTCTGTAGAGAAGGGGGATGGTCTTCAAGGGACGAGATGTCTTTGGGGGGTGGAGGAGGGTGTTACAACCTGGATCTTGCCTCTGGGCAGGACAGAAGCAATTCCGGGCTTCAGATCCTAGAGTTGTAAGGGACCTCAGGCCAGCCAGTCCAGCCCCCATATTTTACAGATGAAGAAACTGAGGTCCAGGGTCAGATGCAGGATTGCAAGAGAGTAGATTAGAACTGGAAGATCCAATCTCCTCAATGTTGAGGCCAAAGTCAAGTGACTTGGCCAAGGTGATGGGGCAGGTGTCTGGGCAGTGTTTGAGCCCAGGTGCCCTGACTCTCCCCCACCCAATTAAATGTTTGTAGAATTGAAGTCAGAGCATTGGAGGCATAGCAGTCCTAAGTAGCCGGCATCGAGAGGGCGCTTGGACATCGGCAGAGGCCTGTGTGATCTCCTTTTGTGCTCACAACTGCATGGAGCAGAGCATGCTGGATTCACCCTCGTTTTTGAGATGAGAGGTCCTGAGCCTGAGAGAGGGGATGTGACTTGTCCAGGGTCACACAGGCACTAAGTGTCAGAGGCAAGATTTGAACGTGGATCTTCTGGACTCTAAGTCTGTTACACTGTGCCACCAGCTGCCTCCCGTTTTGAGATGTGAGGGTGTCCGGTCCAGGGGGTGGAGGACGTGTGTGTGTGTGTGTGTGTGAGAGAGAGAGAGAGAGAACATTTGAGTAGAGTTGGGAGGAGTAGCTCATCTTTGTCTCGAGTGCCGATGTTTACAAAGCACGTCTCCCAGCCGCTCAGTGGAGTCACGTCCAACAAAGGAGTCGAGAAGTCTTGAGTTACCTGTCACTGTCCCCTACTTTTCTCATCCACAAAATGGGCGCATGATCCTCGCAATCCTTGTATCACAGTGAGTGAGGAGTCTTCCTTTCCGGGGCAGGGGGACCCGTGACCTCCCACAGCAACCTTGCCACGCTTTTGGATAACTTGGTCCTTAAGCTGGATGGGACTAAGATCTTCCTCAATTAGTCTTCTTCCATCTTCCCACTATCGCTTCTCAGTTTCCCCATTCTGTAAAATGGGTTCAGCAGCCCCCCTTCTTCCAGGCAGATATCCTGACAAGTATGTAATCCTAGGATCTGCGTGCAGTGGGATAGTGGGGAAGGGGCTGCTGTGGGTTGGCATTCCTGCAGGTGGCTGGGCAGGGGTGCTAGAGTCACAGATTTGGAGGTGGCTGGGGCTTCTGTGGTCATCTGCTGGCAAGCCTTGTTCCTCTGGCTCTGGCTGGAAGCCTTGGGGCTTCAAGCCCCCCCTGGCTGCAGGGCTCCCCTGCCTCCCAGGGTCTCCTGTGGTCATTCACAAATGATTGTAATTAATGAGCGCCATCCGACTGTGGGTGGGTGAGTGAAATTGGACTGACAGATGAGAGCATCTGGCCCTGCAGGCCTGTCCTGCTAATCATTCCCAGGGGAAATACGGTCACGCCATCACACCCGGGAACACGCAGGTGCCTGGCTTCTTTCACACCCCAAAGCTCTTTGTCCTGGGGGCTTCCCTTCCCCTCGAGAGGCGGCTCCTTGGGGTCGGCCCCAAGTAAGCGGTGATTGACATGAGAATCTGGCTCAATGCTTCCTGGCTGCTCTGTCGGCAGGTGAGGGATGTGGTGGTTGTCTGGCCTCCGTCTGGGGATGGAGGAGTTGCTCTTGCCCTCTCTACACCTGGGACGCAGGCAGACAGTGCCTCTGTGGCTGTGCCCCGTGGCTGAGGAGCCCGACGTGGGCAGGGATGTTGGCCAATGTGTGTGGTAGGGGAGGAGAGCCTTTGTCCGGAGTCCTTTGGGGACAGCGTTCCTCCTTAGAAGATGCTCGTTTCAGCATCTCTATGCAGCCAGAGGCCCCCAGGGAGATGCTGGCCCACGAGAGAGACGTCTAAGCTTTGGACCGTGTGCCAATCGGATGGAGGCTTTGGGGCACTCATCTACCCAGCGCTGGGTGTTTTCTAAGACTGGGCCCTTTTCTGGGTTTTTCCTCCCCTGCAGCGTTCATTTCCCTGTGTTAAGATCCTGGAGGGGGGAAGGAGAAGCTGTGGGGGTCATGAAGGGAACTGATGCTTCCTGGTGTATTTGGCTGTGCGTGTGTTTGCGTGCGTGTACGTGTGTGCGCGCCTGCTTGGCTGGGGCCCTGTCGGGCCGGGTGACCCTGCCATCCCAGTCACTTTCTCACTGACCCTCTGCTCTTCTCCCAAGTCACACATGCTGCCCCCTGGGCAGCTGCTCGGGCCGGAGCATCCCTGGCGTGTGCACAGCCCAGTGTGGTGGGGGAGCCTTTGGGCACATTGGGAGGAAGGGCATTTCCAGACTTTTTAAGTTGGTTATTTGGGAAAAAGCGCATAAATTAAATAAGCAATCAGTAAATAAACAAATAATGAAATTAGCAGGGTGCCTAATTATATGAAATTCATAATTATGTATGGATGCCTGCCTGATAATTTCACTTGTTTTTAATCTCTAGCTCTGTTACATGTTTCTAACTAGTTCGTCTCCTTTCCCAGCTATTTCTGTCTCTGGGATTGGGATGGGAGGGTAGGGCTGCCCTCTGAAAAACGATCCTCCTCGAAGCATAGTTTCTGCTTTTGAACCTCACCCTTCAGTTTCCTCATCTGTAAAGTGGGGCTGGTGATAATGCTGGTCCAGCCTCACTAGGATGCTCTGAAGAAAATGGATTGTCTGTTGGGGTCAGTGGCCCCAGCGATTTTTTAGGGAGAGGGAGGTGGGAGGGAGCCACTGTTTCTGGTAGGTGGGCAGTGACTCAGAGGAGCGGCAGGCAGGAGAGAAGGATACGGATTTGGGGGGTAGGGTGGTCAAAGTGCTGACATCAGGAAGATCTGGGTTCAGATTTGGCCTCAGACACGTGTATGCCCACTGGGCAGCCAGTTCTTCCTGAGTGCATAGAAGATAGAAGCAGTTACCTTTCCCTCAGGATAGGGACTGGCCCAGGCTCCTCTGATGCCCAAGATCAGTGCTGGAGGGGACCTCTTTTCCACACACCTCTCAGCTGTGGGAAGAGCTGTGTCTTGACCTTGAGTCCTTCCAACTCCAAATGCATTAATTTTCCTCTTCCACAACCAAAAAGATCCCCCTAAGTCAGATACCATTCTGAATCCACTGGGGAGCTCGCTGGAGGAGGGAAGCCCCCCATAGACTTAGACCCCCTTCCTTGGAGATTTTCTAGAACCACCATTTGTTAGGAATGATATGGTAGGAATTGTTTAGTATTGAGGGATCTGGGGTCTGTGAACTTTTTTAAAAAATACTTTGATAATTGCATTTAAAAAACTATTTTTGACATTCGTTAAAATTTTCTTTTGAGTTCCAGATTCCTTCCCTCCCGTCAGCTTTTCCCTCTCTCATTGAGAAGGCACACGATATGATATCAGTTATACATGTGAAATCATACAAAATATGTTTCCATGTTAGCCAGGTTGCGAAAAATAAAAGCTAAGAAAAATGAAGAAAGTGAAAAAATTATATTTTAGTTTGCACTTAGTTCATCAGTTCTCTTTCTGGAGGTGGATAACATTTTCATCATAAGTCACTTGGAATTGTCTTGGATCTCTGTATTGCTGAGGAGAGCTAAGTCATTCATGGTTGATTGCTGTGTGGGTGATATACTGAATGGACTCCTGGTTCTGCTCACTTCACTTTGCATCAGTTCATAGAAGTCTTACCAGGTTTTCCCTGAAACCATCCCCTTCATCGTTTCTTACAGCACAAAAGTGTTCCATCACAATCATTACTACAACTTGTTTAGCCATTCTCTAATTGATGAGCATCCCCTTGGTTTCCAATTCTTTGCCACCACAAAAAGAACTGCTCGAAATATTTTTGTCTAAATAGGTCCTTCTTTCTCTCTTTTGTCTAATATCTTTAGGATACAGACCTACTAGTGCTATTGCTAGGTCAGTTTATATTTATTTATAGCCCTTTGGACATAGTTCCAAATTATTCTCCAGAATGGCTGAACCAGTTCACAACTCCACCAGCAATGCATTAGTGTCCCACTTTTTCCAGATTCTCTCCAACATTTATAATTTTCCCGTTAGCCAATCTGGGTTGTTTTAATTTGCACTTCTCTAATTATTAGTGATTTAAAACATTTTTTCATGTGACTGTTGATAGTTTTGATTTCTTCTACTGAAAGCTGCCTGTTCATATCTTTTGGCTTTTCATCTATTGGGGAGATAACTGTATTTTAATTTCATTGGGTTTTGTGGTATAATCCTATGTGTTTATTATTTGCATTTAAAATCATTTCGAGAAGGATGGAAGGTTTCACTAGCCTACTCAAAGGGTACATGACACGGAAAAGAAAAAGACCCCCCATTTCGGGTGTGGGTTGACCAGCTGGCTGCTCAGATCCCTTCCAACTCCCAAATGGTTATGATTTGGTGAAATCCACTTTTGTAAAATGAATTTTTATGCTCTGGCCGATGTTTCTTGTAAACGTGAGGTTTACTTAAATCGAATAGTACTTTTTTTTTTTCCAGTTTTTGTTGAGGCAGTCAGGGTTAAGTGATTTGCCCAGGGTCACACAGCTAGTAAAGTGTCATGTGTCTGAGACCGGATTTGAAGTGTTTTGTCTTTTTTAAAAAAAAAAAAAAGGAAAGAAATCTCTTTGAGGTGTGTTTGTGTGTATGTGAAAAACAGGTCCTGGTTACCAGCCCTCAAGTCAGGAGGACCTGAGTTCAAATGTGGGCTCAGACACATGATAACAAACTGTGTGACCCTGGGCAAGTCACTTAACCCTGATTGCCTCACAAAAAACCAAAACAAAAAAAACACACACAAAACAAAAACCAGGTCCTGGGATCTTCCCCAGAAATAGCAGACGGAGTCGAGTTGCTGGCTCTGGGTTTGTGTTATCTCTTCAGGGTGCCAGGGTGGTGTCAGCCAGCTGGCGTAAGGAACGAGGTATCAGGTACCAGACTTAGGGTGCTGTTCCTGTCTGGGCTCAGAATTCACTCAGACTCTCCCTGCTTAGGCTGACCTTGCCTTCCCTGCATGTGCTCAGGAGTGAAAGGTTTATGGTAATTCCTGAGTTTCTCTCTCCTCATCTTCTTTGTCCTTACCAGCCACAGCGGAGAAGGAGGCAGTGGGTGTTGTACCCATCACCCAGATAGGGAAATCGAGGCCACTTCAATGCCTTGTCCCAGTTGGTGTTGTTCCTTGGTAAGGGCAGCTCTTCACTGCCCATGTTGGAGTTGGCTGTAAGCTATGAAACCTGGATTCTAATCCCACTGACACACTGGACAGATCATAAGATCGTAGGGTGGACAGCTGAACCGGACCTCAGAGACCGTTGTCCTCTTCCCTCTCCCTCTTTCCCTTTGAGATGAGAAAGATGAGGGTGTGAAGTGATTTGCCCGAGATTGTGGAGTCAGTTACTCAATGGAAGAATGTCAGCCAGGACCTCAGCCTTGGGATAGGACACCCTCTCCAACAGCCTGCCTAGCCCATACTTTGTCAGCACAGTGGAGAGAATGCTGGACCTGCAGCTGGGAGTCCCCGACTTCACGTCGGCCCTGGGGCCCTCCCTGGCTGTGGCCAGGACCCCCCGCTTTGGGCTGCCCGTCAGGGCTCTGGACAGCACTGGGAAATTGGCAAGAAGCTATCGGCGAAGCTTCGTTAGTCGAGGGAGGTGTGTCTTATCCCGAGGATGCCACACTGAGACAAAGACATCCCAGAGAAACAGTCCAGCTTCCGTTCTACTGAAGGAGAAACCACATCCCTAACTGGGCACAGTAAGCCCAGGGCGGGCTAGAGGGAGGGAAAGGGCACCGGCCTCTGAAGGCCCAGGGGGGTTGGGGTGGGGAGAGGTCAGACTTGTTTTGCTCTGCCCCAGAGGGAAGAACCTGGAGCCCTGGGAGGAAGTGGCCAGGCGGCGGCACATTGAGACTTGCTGTTCTGGAAGGCTTCTAGATGTCTCCAAGAGTGAAATGGGCCACCTGGCCCAGAGTGGGTTCTCTTACTGGAAGGCTCGAGGCATAATCTGTATGACCAGTTGCTGGGGACATTTAGGTCCCAGAGGCAGCTTGTTATGAGTGAAAGAACACTTTAGATTTGGAGTTTAAGGATGGATCTGAGTTCTAATTCTGCTTCAGACATTGCTTAGCTGTGTGAACCTGGGTGAGTCCTTTAGCCTTTCTCTGCCTCTGTTTCCCCATCTGTAAAATGATGAGAGGGTTGGCCTAGATGGGCTCTGAGGTTCTTTTCAGCTCTTAAGTCTCTGATCCCAGAGTAGATTTTTCGTGATAATAATAGCTAGCATTTCTGTAGTTTTTTGGGGTTTGCAGAGCACTTTATACAATACGATCTCCTTTGGTCTGCTCCCTGGGAGCTGATGCTGTTACTATCTCCCCCCCCCCCATTTACAGGGTCACATAGTCCATGCGTCACGCGTCCCTCCAACCATCCCCTTCTTTGGTGCTCCCTTTTCTATTTTGCCTTCCCCATTAGAATGTAGGCATCTTGAGGGCAGCAGGCTTGTTTCCTGCTCTCCGGCTTCTACCCTGGTTGCCGAGCACAGTACCTGGCCCTAGGGACAAGCTCTGTCTCTTTCTGACTCTCAGAGGCCTTTCAGGGAGTGCCTGAAGCTGAACCTGGGACACTGGAAGGGGCAGCCTTGGAGATTTACAAACACTTGAGCTGTTGAGGTGCTTGGATCACTGCCAGGGAATTTTCCCTTCCTTTTATACAGAATGAAAACAGGCACCGTTTGCTTTCAGGCTTTTTTTTCATGTGGGTGGATTTTTTCTTTTTTTGTTGGTTGCATTTTTGAGTTATCTGATCCTAGGCTGTAGAGCTGGGCGGGGCCTTCAAGGCCAGCTAGTCCAACCCCCCTCCCCCCATTTCACAAATGAAGAAACTGAGGCCCGGAGAGGTTGTAGTTTGTCCCAGGTCACGTTACAAGTTACAGAATCATTGAGTCTTGGAAAGAGTTTAGAACCCCGGGCCTCAGCCTGGAGCTCTTCCCTCCGTTAGGGAGACACCGTCCAGCTCATCTCCATCCAGTATTTACCAAGCTTCTCCTTTGTGCCAGGGACCAGGGTGTGGGGTTAGAGAGAAATTTTTCAAAAAGATTAAGATTTAAGATTAATCTTCTCTTGGCCCTGCTGCTGCCTTCTGTGCCACGTCCCAGCAGCCTTTTCACTTGGGAAGTCGCCTCTGTCCTTGTGGCTTCCCTGTGTCCCAGGCCCCCTCCTCTGATTGATTGGGGCGCTCCCCCCAGACCAGCCGTTCTTCGCTCCTTTCCTGGTCCTGCCCTGGCTCTCTGGTCCTTTTCTCCATGTGCCCCACCCCATCTTTTCATCTGCTTTTTACATGCTGTCCTCCATTGGAATGGACACTCCTGGAGAGTAGATCTGTCTTTTTGCACGGGTCCCCAGAGAACACAGGAAGCGTTTAATAAATGCTAGTTGACTTGTTTAGCAGAGGTTTGGCTGGCTCATCTAAGCTGCCCTTCCTAATGGGTCTTATGACCTTCCATCTTTGGTCTCTGTGCCCCAAGAGCTGAAAGCAGGACTAAGACTTTGGGGACGGGAGGAATACCGGTGCTGTGAGGGGCCCTGTCTGACTGGAGAGTGCACTCAGGCTCAGAGGGGAGGGGTCTGTCTGAGGCAGGATTCAGACTCAGGCCTTTGGCGTGCATCCTTCTAGTGGCCTGTCCCCTCTACACCATACGGCCTTCCAGGTAGGCACTTGGGGTTTGTCATTGGTTGATGGATGGGAAGACCGGGTTTAAGTCTTACCTTGGAGAGGAAGAATCTGGTGAAATGCCAGGAGTGTTGGCTTTGGGTCAGGAGGGCCGTGGCCACAAATTCCATCTCAGACATTTTCTACCTGTGTCCCCTTTGGCAAGGCCTTCCCTTCCCTGAGCCTCAGTTTCCTCATCTGTAATAAAGGGTTGAACCAAAAGTTGACCTCTGAGCTGAAGGTCAGACTGGGTGGCCTCTGGGGTTCCTTCCAGCTCTAAGCTATGCTTCTACCATCAGGTGACCTTTGTGACCTTGGGCTGTCTGTCAACCTCCCTTGGCCTCAGTCTCTTCATCTGTGAAATGGGGGGGTTGAGCGCGACAACCTCTTTCCTCTCTGTGGTGCTGTGTGCCTGTGATCCCATGGATAGTTCAATGTCTAGGGGGCTTTCAGGGGCCTCAGATCCTAAGAGCTCTCTTTGCTGGGCCTTCCTCAGACGGCTTTTCTTTTTCAGGAGGGGTGGTCGCTCCAGTGCTGGGGCCGTTCTCTGAGCTGGGCTCTGCCCCCCTCGCTTCTTCTCAGGGCTGTCTCAGTGCTGGGGGTGGGGGGGGATCCTGGCAACAAGTGGGGAGGGGCCGGGCTGCCAGCTGTTGTTCTCGGCCGGAGGGGTGGGGCCGCCCTTGTGTTCCCAGAGGTGGACAAAAGTGTCCCTGGTGGTAATGCCAGCTAACCCCGGAAGGGGCACAAGGCTCATTTGATCTTCACAGCTGCTTGAGGGGATAGGGCTGTAATTCCCATTTTCCAGGTGAGGAAGCTTGAGGTTTAGAGAAGTGATTTGCTCAGAGGCACCCCTCAAAGAATCCATCAATCATTTATTAAGTGCCTACTGTCTATACAAAAGGCATTGTGCTAAGCACTGGGCATAGAGAGGAAGGCAAAAGACAGTCTTTCCTGGGAGCTCCCAGCCTACTGGGGGACACAGCATTCAGACAACTATGTGCAGTCAGTCAACATTTATTAAATGCCTACTGTGTGCTAGGCAGCATGGCCAACTAAGGGAGAGTGATGGGGGCCCCAGAGGTCTCCTGGTGTCCCCTGGAGCTGTTATCACCCGAAGCAGGGGAAGGGAGGGAAGGTGTCAGTACAGCCAGCAGACAGGAAGCTCCTGGTGGGCAGGAACTTGGCATCCTTGTGTCTCCAGCTTCTGGCCCAGTGCCTGGAATGTGGTAAATGCTTAAAAAAGACTAGTTACGCTGAGTGGTCATTTTGGGGTGAAGACACTTGAAACCTCGAGGGTTTACATGTTTGACCCTGGTTTGATTGAAGCAGAGAATAGTAGATGTAAAGCCAGAAAGGACTGCGTCCAAGCCCATCATTTTTTTTTTTTTAAGGCAATTGGGGTTAAGTGACTTGCTCAGGGTCACATAGCTAGTAGGTGTCAAGTGTTTGGCCTGAGGCCACATTTGAACTCAGGTCCTCCTGACTTCAGGGCCGATGCTGTGTCCACTGCACCACCTAGCTGCCCCTCACACCCTTCATTTTAAAGATGAAGAAATGAAGGCCTTGGAGAGCCTGGGACGCGGTCTCCATATCAGAGGTGATGTTGGTAAATCCCCCAGCACAGTGCTCGACACATAGTAGGCACTTACTGAAGGCTTATTCCCTTTGCCTGCCTTGCTCCCTTTCACCTCTCCTGCCCTCCCTCCCTCCCTAAATGACTTTGTGTTTATTTTATATAAGGTTATTTGTGCATATCTCTCCCCATGGAATGTGAACTCCTCGAGGGCAGGAACAGTTGCCTTAAAAAAAAAAAAAGGCATCCTTGGTGCCTGGTATATAGTAGGTACTTAATAGATGCCTGTTGATGAATTGCTAAAATCAATAAGTGGCTGAGCTGGGATTCACGTGGTGAATTCTGCCCTCAAATCCAGCTTCTGACTCATTCAGCCAGCCTCCCCCCATCCCCCTTTGTCTCTCTCATCTTGGAAAGGAGCTGAGTGGCTCAGACGTATGACTCCCAATCCTCCTCCCTAGAGTGGAGGCCTGGGGAGGGGGCCCACCAGAGGCCACAGGATGCCTGGGCCTGGAGTTGAGTGATTTCTCATGTAGTTAAACGTTGCTTCCTGGGGACCGTGCCATGGAGCAGAAATGCTGTTTTCAGAAATCTTGGAACGGGAGAGCCCCCTCTCCTCAGAGGACAATATTGTATCTCCCGTGGAGCGGAGCCTGCCATGCCGGTTGGCTTTGTGCTGGCTGGTTTCGGAGCTAAATCGCCTGTGGGAGTGAGGGATGCGTGGGAATGGGGCGCTCTCCAGTGCTGTCCTAGGATTCCTCCGGGAAGCACCAGGACCCCTTGAGCAGAAACTTTCTGGGCTTCGTCGAGCAGAGCAAGCTCACACAGTCGCTTCCAGGGACCCTGACCCGTGGGGTGTTGGGGAGCAGGCAGCAGCCTTCCCCCGGTCCCCCCACTCGTCTTCTCCCCTCCTCTCCTCCTAGGATGCGAGTCCCTTGGTCTGGGCCCATGGAGTGGAGGAGCCTGAAAACATATTAACCAACGCCACAGTTGGAAAATGAGTCCTGTACGTGTAATTAGCTTGGACAGCTGGCGGCTCACAGCTGCCGGGGTGTGGGAATAGTTAAAAAAGAATTAAAAAAAAAATAAAAGTGGAACTGTTTCCTTCTCTTCGTAAAAATTGCAAAGGCTTTAACTTTTCCATTTTCATGGAGTGATTTCAGTGTTTCCTTTAAGTAGTGGAAAAAATGGTATTAAAGGTTTCTTTTTCCCTTTGCCTGGGCTTTTCGTCCTTGGCTGTGATTCACGGCAGGCCAGTCTGCTCTGACACTCTGGCCTTGGTAATAAAGAGTTAAGTTTCTTTTAGAAATCATTAAAAATCAAAAAAAATAATTTTATTTTTATTTTTTAGATGTGGTGTTGATTAATCTTGCAGGTCAGATTCTATCTTGGGTTCCCCTGGGTTGTTTTTATCTTGCCTGGCGTGAGGATAAGATCAGCAAACCCTGGCTAGCCACCCCCTTCTCCCCAACCCAGTCACATTTCAGGTGGTTCCAGCAATGGCAGCCGACTTCTGGGCCCTGGCTGACACCAGCGACCTGGCAATTCCTGAAGTCCATGCAGAGCCCACATGGCTTCTTGGGGTTTGGGACGGGTTTCTAGCTCTGTGCCCCACTCCCTGCTCCCATCCTGGGGGAGTTGTCTGGCCTTCGGTTGGGAAGAGAGGATTCTTGGAAGAAGGAGTGGACAAGGGCTTGGGTGTGGACCGTGGCATGTAGCCAACCATGGGGCCAGGTATTGAGACATCCTGTGTACTCGTTGTTGACGGAAAGCCTTTATTTGTGTGTGTGTCTGGTCAGCTTGGTCTGGGTGTTGGCGGAATTCCCCAGAGGACAAGGGCCTAGGTATGTGTATCAGTGTTTCTCATCTCTGAAGACCAGTCTCCTTGAAAGAAGCTTATGCATTACAAGAGGAGGAGGAGAGCATTATCAGCATAGGGAATGGGCCTGGCCAAGGCCTGGTGAGGCGTGGTGGAAGGGTGAGTGCACAGACCAATTTGGTGCATATTTGGATTGTGCAAAGGGGATGAAGGTGAAATTAGACTCGAAGGGCTGCCGGAGCCAGATTTTGGAGGGCTCCGAATGCCATGCCCAGGAGGGAGAGGGTACTTTGTTCTGGAGGCAAGAAGGTAGCTGCTGGTGCAGAGCTGAAGATTAAGCTCCTACTGTGTGCCAGGCACTGGGCTAAGCACCTAAGCTCTCCTTTGATCTTTACATCAGTCCTTTAAAAGGTAGATGCTCTTATTATTGCCATTTTATAGATGAGAAAGGTGAGGCAGGTAGAGGTGACTTGACCAGGGTCAAAGCTAGTCAGTGTCTGAGGCTGGATTTGAACTCGGGTCTTCCTGACTGGAGACCCAGGATCCTGTGCGCTATCTCTTCTAGCCCTGGGCCCCTCCTAGACTTCTAGGTTTAGACCTTAGAGTCAACTCGTCCAGACCGCCTCATTTTCAGAAGAGAGAACTGAAGGCCAAAGACCTCTCCCTATTGTTTTTCTGTGTTGTTGGCCACTTCTCAAATTGTTTCTCGGGTGAGGTTGAAGGCGTTTGATTCAGCAAATGTGTATCAAGCACCTCTTTGTTAAGCAAAGGGCACTGTGCCAGGCACTGAGAGAAATACAGAGCTCATGAGCAGATGGCCCCTGCCCTCACAGAGTTTCCAGTCTAATGGGGCCGTAGAGGGCATGCACAGAGAAAGATGTGGCAGGAGGGGAATGCGAGTGGGCGCGCAGAGGAAGCAGCAGGACCAAATACTTTGGGGATGGTTTGAGGCGGAGGAGGGCAGGCTGGGAGATCACGGAAGGCTTCCTGAAGGAAGAGGGGGTGAATGTGCCCTGGTCCTGGCATCAGAGGACCTGGGTTCAAATCAGACCCCTGGCCTGTGCCACCTGCGAGACCTTGGTCAAGTAGCAGGTGCCTGGCAGCCCAGTGGAGAGAGCCCTGGGCTGGGAGTCGGGAGACCCGAGCTTGGTTTCTGCCTCAGATGCTGACCTGAGTCCATGACCCTCTTGGGGCTTCCTTTTTATCTTCTATGAAGTGACGGCCCTCAATGGTCCCTTTCTGCTCCAAGGCTGTGCTCCTATGATTTTCCAAGTTACTTCCTCGCCTTTGGATGCCTCAGTTACCTCATCTGTGGGATGAGATGATCTCTGAGGGCTCTTCCAGCCTTTGTCTGTGGTCCTATCAAAAGGATTTCAGTACAAAGAGCTGAGAAAGGAAAAGAACTTCTGACCAATCACACAGTAAACACTTAATAAATGCGTGTTGACTTGACCTGATTTGTCTGGTGTCCTGGGTGCTGCGTGTGTGAATTCTAGGAGGTGGGAGATGACATGACCCCTCCTGAGAGATGGGAGCCAGGCTCAGGAAGGGGAGTGGTCTGACGTTAGTCTGGAAGGATGATTGGAATCTGGCCTGGAGTGGCCCAGGTCCTTAGCCTTTTGGGTGTGAGCAGGGCATCGGCCTGTGTGCTAGGGAGATTGTTTTGGGGACTGAGGGGGGCAAAGACGCAGTGTCCAGGAGGGAGCTGGGAGGGAGCTGGGAGAGCCTGTCACAGGGTGGGGGTGTTGGTGTGAGCTGAGCAGAGGGGATAGGTGTGGGACGTTGAGTCACAGCAGCAGATGCCGGTCTCCCACCTGCTCTCGCAGCTCCTCCTGCTGTCTGTCAAAGTTGTTTTTCTTTCTTAGTCCTTGAGGACACTTAGGAATATGGTATTGAAGGCAGGTGGTGGCCTTTTGGGGTGGCTGTCCCTTCTCCATCTTGGACATCCTGTCTTCCCACAGAAGCTCAGAGTAGAATCCGCTCATTGAGAGAGCTCACCTATTGCCAGCCAGCCCTCTTGCTGCCTTTCCATCCTCTTCACGATCCTCCTCACCTTCGTCTCCTGGACTTAGCCCAGACCCCTTCCTTTACAAGCAGGAGGCCTTGCCTGGCCCCCTCCCACTGCTAGAGCTTTTCCCCAAGTTCCCTCCAGTTCTCACCAAGTTGCCCCCCCCCCTTAGAATGGACGCTCCCTGAGGGCAGGGACTTTAATCTTCCTTTGTCCCCTGAGCAGACATTTTGTAAATGCTGGCTGTCTTTAGCTGTTAGCACTGTGACTTATGCTCTAAGTGACCCCATCTCTGTCAGATGAAGGGTGGGCCTGGAAGATCTCTAATGGCCCTTCTAGCTTGGAAGGGCTCAGTTAGCCGGCAGAGGTAAGTGGTGTTCTTGCAGCAGCAGCAGCAGCGATGATAGCTAACGTGTCTATGGGGTTCTCAGTTTTCAGAGCACCTCACCCATTACGGCTCATTTCTTGTCCACAACCTCTTTGTGAGGTAGCTGCTATTATCATCCCATTTTACAGGTGGAGGAAACTGAGACACAGAGTTTGGGTGACTTGCCTGGTACATACCTGAGGCAGGTTTTGCACTCAGGCCTTCCTAACTCTGAGTCCCAGGGGCCTTTAGATGGTGCTGGAGGGGTTTTTGAAGCATGGCACCTACGTGTGCTCACCTTAGCCTCCTAAGCAACAGAGGCAGACATGGGAACCAGGTGCTCTGATCACATCTCCAGTGCTTCCTCAGGGGACACAGGGCACTCCTGGAGCGCCAGGAGGGGTCGAAGGAGTGATCCCCACTAAGCCCTTCATTTACGGAGGGAGAAAGCAGGGCCAACCCGCTTGTGCCGGGCCACCCGCGAATTCACCGGGATGCCGAGCCTTCGTGGCGCCGTCTTCTCTTAGATTTGGTTCCAAGGGCTCTCGTGGCCCATCTCCTAATTAGCTTTGGGAACTGCTTGGATTTGCTTAGACACTAATGCATCTTTAAAAACGTATTTTCTCTTTTTTTTTTTCCTTTAAATTAAATTTGCCTGTGGACCTAAATAAGTGGAAAGGAATGTCATGAAGTCATCATGGGGATGGTGTTTTAGGGTGTTTTTTTCAGCGGAACCTGGCGGTGTTCTGCTGAGTTGGCTCTTTCTGGGCGCACAAGCTGGGATCTGTTCCCCGATGGTAACTGTTCTCCCTGTCCTTCTTGGCAGCCTTCCAGGAAGGCTTCCTTTTCTGAGGAGCTGTTGTTTCTTCCCTGGGTGGCGGGTGGAGGATGACGCCAAGGTGGGAGTGATGATGGATTGGGGTGCTGGGATCTCAGGCCCTCATCGCTTGCCGCTGTAGAGAAAGGTCAGTCGCCCAGTTTGAAATGGCATAGCAATGGAATGGGAATAGTTTCTGTGAATATTCCCCAGCTCCTTTGCTTTGCCCATGTTGGTTACCCTGCCTGAAGTGCCCTTCCCACTACTATCTAATAATAGTAACGACCCCTGATGGGATGACTGATGGCACTTGAAGTTTACCGTCCCTGTGGGATTGGTATTATCTGCATTTTACAGATGAGGAAACTGAGGCCCAGCCAGGTGAAGTGTCTTGGCCGGTGTCAGAGCAACATTTCTAACCCAGGCCTCTTGGCTGGCAGATCATACATCCATACTGTGGAGGGATTCTGGCAGTCCTCAGTCCATTTTACAGGAGAAGAAACTGAGGCCCAGAGAGGTTAGATGACCTGCCTGAGGTCACACAGCCAGTAAGCGTCAGGGGGGCTCTGAGCCCAGATCTTCTGACTCCAAGTTCAAGCCTGTTTTCTGCTGTGTTCTGCTGACTCTTGATGTGTGGTGATACTAAGGATTCAATGCTTTGATCAGCAGGTATTTATTAATGTGCGCCTACTCTGTGCTAGGTGCTGGGCCTACAAAGATGGTCCTTTGATTTGCTCCCCTGCTGTGATCCAGCCTGGAGGCGCTTGTCTGGGCTCCCCTAGCTGAGGGCAGACACTGCCGAGACAGTGGGGTCCCTCGTGGGGATGGGCTTTGAGCACCTGCTCTCTCTCTCTCTCACCCTCCCTCCCTCCCCTTTTCCCCTTTATCCTTCTATCTTCTCTAAGCTTCTGGAGGGCAGACACAGGGTGCCAGTTAACTTGTCCCTCCTTGTCTCTCTGAGCCCCTCGTCCAGTGGGCAGTTCTGTCCTTCGTGTCGAGGTCTCTCCCCTTCTCCCCAGAGGCCCTGCCTCAGTATTTCTTGTTTGTACGTGGTTTTCTTGCATGGTGTTTCCTCCTTTAGGATGTGAGCTTGCTGAGGGCAGGCTCACGCCTCTTAGTCTAGTACCTGCCCCAGAATGTCACTTCAGCCTGGGCCTCCGTTTCCTCATCTGTCTAGTGCCTTCTGTCTAGCCAACACAGGTTCGAGGTCAGGGCAATGCTAATACGTCATTATTTAGTGTTTATAGAGTGCTTAAAGGTTTGCAGAGCACTTGGGATCAGTGAGAGATGCACGGTTCTGGAGCCAGAGAGATGTGATCTGTGCTTCACTGGGGGCGTTTGAGCCGCCTGCCCCCGGGGGGTCCGGGCAGAGGGCCAAACCTCGAGCTGTTGGGCACAACCAGGGCTGTAAATGCTAGGCCGCTCAGAACGGCGGCCTTGGGGGCGCCTGCAGGGCCCGGCGGGCCTTTTGGAAGCCGCCTTCTCCCTGTGCCCTTTGAGGGACCTGTGGAGCCCGGTCCCCCTTCCAGGAAGGAGCATCTCTCTGCCCAAGGAGCTGAGTTCAGATGAAACCTTAGTGTCGGGTGAGTTCACAAGCCCTTGTCCTCTCCCATCTGTGATTTTACCTTATTCTCACAGTAGCCCTGGGAGGTTGGGAGTGGGGCAGGGCTGATTTTTCTTTCCCCCTCCTTTTAAAAAAAATTTGTTAATAGATGGGGAAACTGAGGTGCAGAGGGATTCAGTATCACGTTCCACTGTTGAATAGTGGAGTGAGCCTGCCCCCTGGGCCATGCTGCCAGGTCAGCTTCTAGAGGACAAGGCCTCAGCGCTTTCTCTTTGTGTCCCCCAGCCCAGAGCCTGGCCATTACTTAGTGGCGGTCCATCAGCTGAGAGGCCAGTGAACTCGCGGCGGCCTTGCTGGGTCCCAGGCTGAGATCTCGTGTCCGTGCCCCTTCCCAGCTGACCCTGGGCCAGAGAAGCTCAGAAAGAAAGACCGGGCCCTGGAAGTCACGTAGTGCAGCCCTTTGGGGTCCTCTGATCCCACCCAGGTGGACAGTCACCATTCTGAATGTATGCAACCCGAGCTCAGATCCGGCTGGACGCTTCCTTCGCATCCCCAAGCCTCAGCTAGCTCCCCATTGCTCTGGGGATGGAAGGAGGGGACCAGGAAGAAGAGGTACCTCCAGGAAGTGGAAGCCGGGCTGGGAGCCAGGCCAGCCCTGGGGGTTGGGCTCGGCCCCAGACCTGCCGTTCCTTTCATTTGGCCGAAGCTGGCAGGCCCAGAGGCTTCTCGGGAGCTTGGGGGGCCGTCCTGGCTGGGTTTGGGGGAGGCCCGAGCTATAAAAAGGCCTCCCTCCTGGTGCTGGAGCTCAGCTTGGGCTCCTCCGAGTCTTTTGGAAGCTGGCCAGGGTTCCCATGGCAACCAAGCATTATTACTTACTGCCGCCAAGGCTGGGAGAAAATGTTCCTACTTTTGGCTTCTCAACAGGAGGGGTGGACTTATGTAATCCTCGGTGTTTATAGGCTGAGGCTGGCAAGAGCTGAGCGGGCGTAATTACAGGCTGTGCATCGCCCTCTCCACGCAGGCTTCTGGGGCTGGGGGTCCTCCCTGCCCTCCCCGCGCCCCCTCCCTCTCCATGCGCTGGGGATTGGGCCGGGGAGTCTGAGGCTGCCTGGCGGGCAGGCTGCTGGCGTGGGGCCCAGCCTGGCCCAGAGGTGGGGCAGGGCAGTGGAGGGTGTGCTGAGAGAGCCCTGGCTCCCTATTGTGCCTCTGCCTCTACCAGGCAGCCGGGGAGGGCTGCCAGTCTCGCGGGAAGTTAGAGCCCAGCATGGGACAGCCTGCAGAGACTTGGGTCTGGGAGGCAGGGATCCGAGGCGTTTGATCCAGCTGGGCAGTCTCGAGAGCCATGGACCGGGGCCTGGAGGCTCTGGGTCTTCTGGCCAAGAAGAGGATCATGTGACCGCCAAGCTGCTTTGAGGATGGTTTTTGGTGGGGGAGCTTGGGAAGTCGTTGGACTGAGCTGACCTGTCTGGAGTGGTTTTTACTTTTGGGAGGCCGGCAAGTCGGACCGCTTTTGGGAGCTAAACGCCGAGAATGCCCGGGCAGGAAGAGGCTGGTCCCTGGTCATGGGATTTGGGTAAGACAAAGTTGGCAGGCTTCGGCCAAGAGACCTCCCCCCCAGCTCCCCCCACGCCTGTGGGGGGCCTTTGAGAAGTCCCCCTCCCTGGACCTGCCATGCCACCCCCCAGGCCGCCCCACTTGGCATTCGAGCCTGCAGGGGCCAGGGTGATGGAAACAGCGGGTTGGGTCTGGCCTGGCCTGTGTGCTTGTGTGTTTTTTATGAGCCCTGCTGTTTAGACAGAGGCCTGGTGGAGCATTTCAGATCAAGTTTATCTTAGCTAAACACATAAGTTCTGCTGCCAGATTTGGCAGGCTCTTTCTTGGCTCTCATGGGAGCTGTCCGGTGTCTGGCGGCGGCCAGACCTCCTGTCGGGGTGGGTCCCGTCCGGTTGCTGCTCTGTGCTGGGGGGGGCGATGATGGTTTGTCCACTCAAGGCTGGCTGCCCTAGGAGCGCCGCTGCCTGCTCACAGCGTTCAGAGCCGTGAGCCCGAGAGGCCCCAGCTCCTCGGGAGCTTTGGCTGGCAGAAGTTTAGGGGGACAAGGAGCTCTCTGACCAGCCCGTGGTGGGAGCTGTTGGTGCCGTGTGGGAAAACTCTCATCCTTCTTTCACAAGAGCTGGAGGAGCCAAAGGGATGCCTGCATTCCGCAAATACCCTCCCACCAGGATTTCGCAATGGCCCGCCACCGCCACCGCGGGTCATGCCTGTGCTGGGCGCACTTGGGGACTCTGAGAAGCGTTCGTTCCCTAGGGTTTGTGCCTGGGAGTGAAGCCAGGGTGAACTTAGCATTCTGTCACGTGGGAGCAGGGGTGTGTGTGTGCGTGTGTATCTCTGTGTGTATGTGTACCTGTGTGTGTGTGTGTACCTGTGTGTGTACGTGTATTTCTGTGTGTGTGTACATGCATCTCTCTGTGTGTTATGTGTACCTGTGTGTACGTGTTCCTGTGTGTGTGTATGCATGTGTACCTGTGTTCATTGTGTGACCATGTGTATACACATGTACCTGTGTGCACACGTGTGTTTGTAGCTCCCTGTGGGGTTGGGGAAGGGCCTAGTCGTGTGGGCATCAGTAATAACTCAGGTCACAGCTCCTTGTTCTCCACTGAGCTGTCGACCTTGGACCCTAGCCAGGTGTCTGCACTGAAAAGGGAAAGGGTGAGCAGGCTGAGACTTGCCCACTTAATTGGCCCAGAGGAATCTGTCAGAAATGTGGGAGCATTGGAAGGCCTTCTGAGCTCACCAGGAGGAGGCTGTGGATGTGTATTGGGGGGCCTTAGGGCTTTTCCGAGGCCGGTGCTCCATTCAGGGGTGGCCTCTTGCTGGCCCATAGGGACCATGAGTGGCTCCTGCTGCACCTGCAGACATGCGGTGGCGTTTGGAGGCAGGGAGCCCAGTTTGGAATCCAGACCCTAACACTCATTAGCTGTGTGGCCGGAGGTACCCAGCTGACCATTCTGGGCTTGCCTTGAGCCTCTTCTGCTGAGGTCCTTCCACGAGGCTTTGAGCTGGGGCTCTCTCTGTCTGACACTGAAGGTGTTCTACCCCCGGCCCAGCCTCATCTTCCAGGGCTTCCTCTCTGCAGGGCCTGCCTGGGGGCCTCCCTGCTCCCCCTGCCTTTGCTCCTTCCTTGGCCGGAGTGCCCAGAGCTTGCCACCTGAGTCCTGGCCATACCTGTGTTGTTGAGTTGTTTCAGTTGTCACTCTTTGTGACCCCATTTGGGGATTTCTTGGTAAAGATCTTGGAGCGGTCCTGCCTTTCGTTCTCTAGCTCATCTGACAGGCAGACAGGGTGAAGTGACTTGCCCAGGGTCACACAGCTGGTAAGTGTCTGAGGCCAGATTTGAACTTGAGAAGACTCATCTTCCTCAGGACTTCAGGCCCAGCGCGCTATCCACTGCCCCATCTGGCTGCCCACTCATTCCAAAGGCCCAGCCAGCTCGTCCTGGAGCCCAAGGTCTGGGTTTCTGTAGGACACATCCTCTCTTTCTGCCTTGACTGGTTGATCCTCCATTTAGCTTGGTCTGCCCGGCAGCTCAGGGAGGCATTGGCTTTGGCTGCAGCCGGTCCCTCTCTGCCAGCTGTGCTGTGTAGTAAGGGGACCTCCTGTCCTCCGTGGGCCTCCCTCTGTTCTGTCTGCAAGGTGCACACATGAGCACATAAGACATACTTAGGGAATTGAGTCTTAGCACTTCTCAGCACCTAGCTGACTTGTTGGTGCTGACGTGAGGCCGGGATCCCTGCGATGCCTGAGGACATTTTAGCTTTCTTGTGGCTCTGGGCTGCTGGTGTTTGGGAGGTGCCCTTCCAAAGGGAGCTGACTGTCCTGACCGTCCTTCTCTCAGGGCATCTGTGTCCCCCGCGTCCAGCTCTGTGGCGTGTTGCTTCTGACCTTTCCCCAGGCTCCAGGGCGAAGGCTGCTGACCTTAGCGACCTGAAACCCGGGTCCCTCCAAGCCTGTGTTGTTCTGGGCCTGGCTGGGCTGGGGGAATGTGTTGTTATTATGAGAAAGGCCCTGTTGGACTTTTTGATCCCAGGCTCCCCTAGACTTAGGATCATGGCCTGGGGGGAGTTAGGGCTGGAAAGGGCCCTTTGAGGTAGTCAGGGTAACTTCTCCTCTCTTCTCCCCCTTTTTAGCCTGGCATCCAGAGTTAGAAGGGACCCACTGATTCTTAACCTGGGAGCCGCGAGCTTGGTTTTTTTTTTTTTAATTGGTAACTATTTCAGTATAATTGGTTTCCTTTGTAATTTTGTGTCTTATTTTAAACATTTAAAAACAGGATTCTGAGAAGGGGTCTGGTCCACTGGCAGAGCCAGACTGCCCAGGGGCAGGATGCAGGGGTCAGGAACCTCTGGTTCAGGGAAGCCTCCCTACCTGCCCCCTACAGTCCACGTAGATTCCTAGGACCATGGATCTTACTGCTGGAAGAGGCCACCTGGTCTACTTCCTTCATTTTGCAGGTGGGGAAACTGTGGTACAGAGAGGTCATGGGACTTGTCCAAGGTCATACAGGCAATAAAGAAGAGAGCTGGGGCTGGACTACAGGTGGGAAGTGTTGGAGGCAGGATTTGAACTCGAGTCCTCAGGGCTCCTTCCACTATACATGGTGGCATGATTTAGAGAGGCAGTGATTTATACTGCTTGGCTCTCCTCAAAGTCAGTCCCTCTCCGGCCTGGCCTCTTGGCCTCCTGCTTCATTCAAAGCCCAGATCTGTGACCTCCCTTATTCTATTCTCTCCCTCTGGAGTTGTCGGGAATCACTTATTTGGACCAATCTGTGTATACTTTGCACTTAATTTACAGCTAGAGAGGCCCATTAGATAGATGGCCGGGCCTGGAGTCAGGAAGGCCTGAGTTCTACTCTGGCCTCAATCAGTACTGCCTGTGTGGCCCTGGGCAAGCCACTTTACTGCTGTCTGCCTCGGTTTCCTCATCTGTAGAATGGGCATAATAATAGCATTTGCTTTTCAGGGTGGTTATAAAGATGAAATGAGATAATAATTGTAAAGTGCTTATTAGCTCAGTACCTGGCACATAGTAGGTGCTATATACATATTGGTGCTATGTTGGATCTTGTTGTTATTATTATTATATAATTATTATTGTCATTATTATCTTGTGTCTCCAAGTAGAATGTAAGATCCTTGAAGGCAGGCACTGTTTCTCCCTTTTTACCTTCCTATCCCCAGCACCTCACACGGTGCCTGGCACATAGTAAGTCCTTAATAAATATTTGAGTTGAAGGGCTGAGTTGTGGCTTAAGAGCCATATGAGATACCAGATTGGCTCAGAGCAGCGAGATTTCGGAAGGTCTAAAGTCTGGCTCTGTGGATTTCTCAGATGAGGATGGAAGTGCCCAATTTCTCCCCAGTGATGAGATGACCTTCAGAGAGTGACCCAGTTGCCCAGGCCTGGGCGAGGATGACTGACTGTCACACTAGGCGTTGGGGTGGGGCAGCCATTCAGGGAACACCTGCTGAGCGGGGAGCTGGGTCTTAGGCTCGGGGGAGGGGGGGCATGCAGAAAACACTGAGAAGGCCCCTGCCTGGCACGAGCTCAGGTGCAGTCTGGACTCATTCATGGCCTTGGGGTCTGCCTCAAACTCAGGCCAGCTGTGTGTCCCAAGTCACCTAATTAGACGAAGCCCCACACACCCTATTTGAGGACTCTCTCTGACCCTGCTGAAGGATAGCGAGGCTGGGTTTGGGATCAGGGCCTGTGGTCCAGTCCCAGCTCTCTTCTTTACTGCCTGTGTGACCTTGGACAAGTCCCATGACCTCTCTGTACCTCAGTTTCCTTACCTGTAAAACAAGGGGGTTAGGGGATGGTTTCTGAGGGCCCTTATAGCTCTAAGCCCAGGCATCCACCTATTAGCATCTCTGGACTGTAATTTCCTCAATGACAGAATTAAAAAGGTAGAACTCTAAGTCTGGGAGCCTAAATCTGAGGGTCTGTGAAATCACGGCTCCCCGTCTTTCCAAACTAGGTTGTTGGCAAGTACATAATCATCCATCCGTCCACAGAGACTTCATTTCCTCCATTCGTGCGTGCAGTAAACACTTCCTGCACACCTACTGTGTCTGCTGCTTTGTCTGTGCCCAGGGGAAGGCCGAGCCGCTATTCCCTGCTCCCTTGGTATCCCTGGGGCCCCACCGAGGAGGAGCCTGGCCTTCCTGGGCCTCCAGAACCTCACCTTCCAGGTTGCTTTTGGGCAGTCTGGGAGGGAGGAGGAGGAGGATATGGGAAGAGCTTCTTGGGGGGAGGGGGAGGAGAGAGTGGGCTGCAGCCCCAGCACTGAGGGGTGCTGGAATACAGCAAGCGCTCCATGCCCAGAGGAGGGGAGGAGGAGGGGTGGGCCCACACCTCACAGGCAGGGCTGCAGGGACGGAACGCACCCTTCAGGCCGGTGGAAATCAGCTGTCCTCTTGATGGAAAGGCTCTGCACCTGTTGGAGCCCCCCCCCCCCCAAGCAGATGACGGAATTGTTTCGTTTTCTTCTTTAACCCCTTGCCTTCCCGTGTTTAAAGAATGAGTACTGGCCCTCTTGCAGCGGTGGTGACCCCCCCTCCCCTTCCAGTTATCTTCACGGAGTGGAGACTAGCCAGGAACACTCCTCCCAGCCATCATCATTGCGCTGCTGCATGCCTGTATCACATAGTGGTGCCTTTCTCAAGGTCTTCGTTACTGACCCTTGACCTTCTTTGCTTGCTGTATTGTTACGCCTCGGCTGAGCGCCTGCCTTCTGTGCCTCCTCCAGGAGCCCCTGATGCTGGGACCTGGGGGACCACCTAGGCCACCTCCCCCTGAGCTTATGATGAGGAAACTGAGGCCTTTCCACCCCAGCCCTCTCCTCTCCAGCCACTGTGACAGCTTGCTCACGTTTGGCTTTTGAAGTCCACTGTTTGCCCATGAGCCTTGATTTGTTACAGGTGTTTAGAGATTCTGGTTAGGCAGGAAGGGCTGGCTTTGGACTAGCAAGTCTCTCGTTTTTAGAAACTAAATTCCTGGGGAACAAAGTTGCAACTGAAAAGTGACCTTCCTCCTTTCCCGTCATGCACTCTCTTCTGGGCATTTCTCCCTCCTCTTTTGTTTTCTCCCTCACCTTTGTTTTCATCCTTGTTACTTCTCCTTTTCTTCTTCCGTCTCTCTCCTTTTTCTTCTTCCCTCTTCCCTCTCTATCCCCTCCTTTTTCTCCATGTCATTCCCCATCTGTCTTGGTCTCTGTCTGTGTTTCTCTTGCTCCATGTGTGTGTCTCTGTCTCTATAGCCACGTTTCTGTGTATCTCACTCTGTTTTTGTTTCTGTATGTCTCACCCTTTGCATCTCTGTCTTTCTCTGT
>NW_020945199.1:0-31895 GCF_900497805.2 Vombatus ursinus | reverse complement strand
TGCACGCCAGCCTCTTCACAAAGAATAAAAAGAAAGATGAAAAAAAAAGCAGGTCATCAAAACTAATCACCATAGCAACAAAATCTGAGGGTGTACATAGTACCCAGACCCGCAGTCCCTGCCTGTGTGAGGAGGTACCGCCCCCTCATTTTACAGATGAGAAACTGAGCTCCCGGAGAAGTAAATATCATGCCCAGCTAATGGATATTTTAGGCAGGATTTGAACTCATGTCTTCCCAACTCCAGATTCCGTGCCTAAAACACTGTGCCCCACTACCTGGGCTCTATTTCCACCCACGCTGTCTGCCTCCAGGGGCCTCTTCCCTCAGTGAGCGCTCAGTTTCAAATGGGGAAGATGTGTCCATGAAAAATTAAAATTAAAATCCATGACAATAAGTGGTGATGATTGAGCCCAGCTCACTCTAGACCCCCTCATCCAGGATGGCTAAATTATGCTGTACTGCAGAGAGAGAGAGAGAGAGAGAGAGAGAGAGAGAAAGAGTGTGGGGGGGGAGGTGGGGTGGTCAGAGATGATTCAAGGAATGCAGGAGATTGGCTCACCAAGTTTGCAGGAGCAAGGGATGATTGTGGGGGGTGGTCTGTGGTTGAGCAAGCAGTATGAGGGGGACGCCGTAGGGGCTGGAACATTACAGAGAACTTGGACTTTATCATGTAGTCAGAGGGGACCTGCCGAAGGTGTGGCTTTTACATTTTAACAATTTTTGACCAGTCCAAATGATGGTTAAGGAAGATTGATTGAGGGAGGGAGAGATTTGGACAGAGGGGAGAGGTGCTGGTGATGTCAGAGACCGGGTTGGGAGGTGATGACCTGGGGCTGGCTCCAGTGGGAGCAGGAAGAAAGGGACGGAGCAGAGGGATGTTCAGAAGAAAAATGTGCTTGGGTTTGGAACTCAGATTCCGGGATTGTTGGAGAGCAGGAGGGTTTCCTTCAAGGAATTTCTGTCCTGTCTCTGCGATCTCGTTGTAGGCTTCCCAAGGGCAGGGGAGGTATTTAAATCCGTAGTCAGGCAAGTAATTAGCTTGTAACTTTTTCATGTTGAATTTTATTTTTAAAATAATTTTTGGATAGCTTTTATTTTTATATTACTTACATCTCTCACTATACCCTTTCTCTCTCCTTTCCTCGAAATCCAACTTTTATAAGATAGAATAAGAAAAATCACAGCTCTGCAGAGTTAATGAACACATGATGTTAACGAGCAGGGTTCCGTGCCCAAGTCCCTTATCTCTGCAAGGAAGGGTGGAGATTCCTTTTTATATCTCTTTATTGGGGTCAGCTTTTGTTCTGATTTTAATTAAGTGGGACCCACCCGTGAAGAGTGCCCAGTCCCCTTGGCATGCGTCCTTTAGAATACGGTGAGGCTCCGAGCAGGTAAATAATGGAGGCACAGAGTGCTCTGCAGGCCTTAAAACGGTCCAGAAACACCGTCTCTTGGTTTTATTCACGGCAAACCTGAACACCCGGTGATAGCTGTGGGTGGCTTCGTAAACTCTTAATGTTGGGAAGGACCTCCCAGTTTAGATCAGGGACCTTTCCTGACCCTCTTTGCATCATATTAAGAACCCTGGGGTTAGAGAAGGATTGTTTTATTCTTTGGTTTTGTGTGGATAGCTCCTAGCCCAGAGCCGTGTACACAGTAGACACTTAATATATGCTTGCTAGTTGATAAAGGCTTATTTGGAGTGGGGGGTGGTAGTTGTTGCAGGCTATCTGGTCCAATCTCAACCATCTTATGGTCGAGTCCCCAGGAGCTGAATAGATTTCAAGGGGTCCATGAACTGGGATGGGAAAACAAAATATGTCATTGTTTTCACTGACATGTAATTGAAATTTAGCAGTTCAGTAAGTGTGAGGCCTGGATGGGCTGCCAGAGGGGGTCCATGACACACAAGAAGACAACATCTGTGGGGAGGGGGACGGGGGGAGTCCCTTTCCTTGCTCTGTTCTCCCTCCCCCCCATTTCCCATGAATCCTTGCCGCTGCCTCAGCTCGCCTCTGTTCTCCCCAGCTGGCTGGACTTTTCTTCTCTCCTGGTAAAGTTTCCCGTTGAATCCCCCTCTCTGTTGCTGCTCCATCCTCCTCTCTTGTCTTCCTCAGCACCCTGGGCACCCGCTGGAGGCCTCGTACCTCCCCTGTGTTCAGGAGTCCTGGTCTCAGAAAGATCACAGAGCTGGGCTGTGGTTTTAATTACAGGAGAGCTTTTTCCCGTCTTTTCTTTTTCCTCCTTTTTAGACATCTGCCAAGTGTTTGTGTGTCGTCTTGTGCCTGGGAAGCCCCGGGGACCAAAAGGAAAGAGATCAGAAAGGCGGTAGGGAAGGGCTGGCCAGCCATACTGGAACAGTGGCTCGAATCCAATAGGACAAAATTTTATACGGATTAACGTAGAGTCTGGGGTTCAGAAAAATCAGCTTCGCAGAGGCAAGCTGGGAGAGACAGGGGCAGTTTGTCTGAAAAAGATCTGGAAGGTTTAGTGGATTGTGAGCTCAGTGAGTCAGTGGTGTTACTGAATAGCCATAAAAATTAATGGGATCTTAGGTTACATTGTTGGGGCGGGGGGGGGGGGGGGGGGGTACTATAAGCATTTATTAAGCACCTACTATGTGCCAGGCTCTGTGCTGAGCCTGTGAAGTGGACTGGTTCTGCTTGGCCCCCAGCGAGGGGTGGCAGGTCTAAAGAGGCAGTTTGGGGCTGGATGTCGGGAGAAAACCTGCCCTCAGAGCTGTCCCGCGGTGCACCAGGCTGCTGGGAGGGAGGTGGTGGTTTCCCCTCCTTGGGACGTCTTCAGGCAGAGGCCCTGGCTGGATTCAGGGCCTCTGAATCCATTCTGCCACTTGTGAGCGAAGCCACGTTTGTCCCGAGCCAGGATCTGCCTCTTCCATCTCCCGTGAGGGTCTCCTGGGTTGAGCCGTCACCTGGAAAAGCTCTGAGCCCCAGCCCTGGACACAGAGACTGTCCCAGCTGACAGGGAGCTCAGGCGGACGCTGAGATCGCGGGCTGGACTGGGCCTTGGGGATGAGTGAGTTCAGCCCCAGAGATGGACGTGATCACCCAGGAGGAACTGGGATGTGGGTTCCTCCATTTCCACCTGCAGTGTGCTTTCTGCGGCCTGGAACTGTAGTAACAGACAGGTATGTGAGGCATCCCCAGACGTCGAGGTGGGACACCCTCCGGACGGCGCTGTGGAGATCACAAAACGTCTTCCCTTCAATGATTGCGTGCCTTTTCCATAGCAGGAGGAGTGGCCTCTGAAGTCTGGGCACCTGGCTTGAAATCGTACCTCAGCCGTCTTGGTGGGGCCTTGGCCCAGTGATGTCATACCTCTCTGCCTTGGTTTCCCTCTCCATAAGTGGGGGAATTGGCCCAAGATGGCCTCTGCAGTTCCCTCTGGCTTAATTTCTCACTGCCCCAGGCAACTGATAGTTGGGTAACAGAGCTGGAAGGACCCCAGAGGTCACTGAGCCCAGTCCTTGAATTTTATAGGTGAGGAAACTGAGACCGCAGCGGAAGTGAGTCCTTATGGGATCGTAGATCTAGAGTTGTCGGGGTCTTCGGTGGCCATCTGCTGCCTTATTTTACAGGTGAGGAAACTGAGGCTCTGAGGGGGAGTGAGTTGCCCAAGGTCACTCAGCTGAGCCAAGTTTTGAACCTTGGGTCTTCTGACTCACAGTAAAGACTGCAGGTCTCAGAGCATATTCTAGTCTGCTCCGGTAGAGTTTCCCAGAACGGTGAAATCGCACATGTAGTAAAAACAAAACCAGCAGCACCCCTTGCCCCCAAACCTTGACTCATTCGCTGCCCGTTTCTAAGCCTTCAGGTCAGGTGCGAGGGAATGACTCAGAGTCATGGCCCCAGACTGGGCTTTGTCTCAGCTGATAGAAGAGGGCAGTGCCCATGTTCCTGCTTCATTTGACTGGGGGGTCTCGCCTGGCGCCGGCTGGGCTTTTGTGGGTGTGGGAGGAAGGCTGAGGATTCGGGTGTGGGGGGCTGGAGATGTGAGCAGGAGACCCCATGGAAACGCAGGCTCTGTCTGAAGGGGTGCTGGGACGGACTCTGCCCTGGGAGGCTTGTAGGCTCACCAGATAAACTGAGCGTTGTATTAGTCACTGACTAATTAACCTTAGCCGTAGGAGGGGGTGGGGGTGTGGTGAAGAGGGAGACCAGGGCTGGAGAAGCCCTGGAGATGCTGAGCCTCTGAGGACAGCACTTTGCTCCCACTGAGGAGAAGACACGGGTCTGTGAAGGGAAGTGACCAGCCTACAGTCTCCTGGCTAATGCGTGGCTTGGGAGCATCTCAGGCCTCATTCTGCTTGTGCCTTCCTGCCTTTCCACCTCAACCTTGGGTGTCCTAAAATACAGGTTGAAGGGCCTGGCTTCCCATCGTCCTGGGATCCTAGGGCCTGCAGCCCATAGGTCTGGAACTGGAAAGGCCATCTGTTCCAACCCCTTTATTGTACAGATGAGGAAACTGAGGCCCAGGCAGGTGAAGTGACCCTTCCAAAGTCCCAGGCAATAATTGTTCATTGGAGCTGGAAGGGACATCGGAAGTTATCTTCTCTACATTGATTTTACATGGGAGGAAACTCCGTCCCGTAGTGGGAAAGTGACTTGTGCCTGGCTAGCCAGGTACTGAGTCACAGAGCTAGGATTTGAGCGCAGGGCCTCTGACTCGAAGAATATCGCCTCCCTGGCAGAGGTCTGTGGCCATCTTGCCAGCCCCTATTCTTGACCTCCATCCTTCCTGCTGGCCTTAAAGGAGATGAGTAACTCAGAGTTACTGGGAATAACTCTGGGGACCCGGGAGAGTTCTCAGGACACGGCTGGTGGCCGGTGCTTGGGTGGCTGGAATCATTCCTCGTGGGCATCCTCTGAGCCCAGGATCTCGGGGTGGAGGGGATTTCAGAGATCACCTAGTGGTCAGAGGTCCCTTCACCCTGGAGATGCTGAGCCTCAGAGGACAGCACTTTGCTCCCACTGAGGAGAAGACGCGAGTCCGTGAAGGGAAGTGACCAGCCTACAGTCTCCTGGGTAATGCGTGGCTTGGGAGCATCTCAGGCCTCATTCTGCTTGTGCCTTCCTGCTTTTCCATCTCAACCTTGGGTGACCTAAAATACAGGTTGAAGGTCCTGGCTTCTCCCTTGGGCCTCTCCGGGCCCTGGAGCCACACTGCCCCCTTCTGCCAGAGGGGCCTCTTCCACCCCCCCACTCACAGCTCCCCTCCCGCCATGCTCCCCGTTCTGGGGGCAGGGCTCGTCAGTCACCTTGGGCAGTGGATGGGCAGCCAGCTGCCTTCACTTACCATCGCTGCCCTCGATCTCTCAGAACAAAACACCTTTGCTTGGCCTCTCCCCATTCTGGATGTGGATTTGCTGTGCCTGGCACTTAGTACGCACCTAATGAAGCCCTCTACTTCTCCCCCCTTTATCCTCCCCTCCCTCCCTCCTTTCCTTCCCTTCCTCCCCCATCCTTCCTTTCTCCTCCTCATCTCCCACCTCTGGGGGTGGCTCACAGTATCTTGTCCTGATTTCTCTCTCTCTCCCACCTACACTGGGTAGGGCAAGGCAGGGCAGAAAAATGAGCTGGATGGGGGAAGCCTGCCTGCTGGAAAGAGCCAGCTCTGGCCTTGAGTTCTCTCTCTGCTGGTCTCACCACGGACGCTCATTTTCCCTCTGACCCTCCTCGGCTCTGGACGTGGCCTCTGAGGGTCCCTGGTTTGAGGCCTGAGACCCCCGGGCTTAATGACTGGTGCTGGGGTCGGTTGCTCTGGGATTCCTGAACAAAAGGCCCTCAGTTCCCCGGCTTGTGGTTATTTGTTCATTCTTCCCACTGAGGAGGACCTGTTTGTTAAGCTGGGGTGGGAGCCCTGTTCCCTGGGCGGCAGCTGGGAGGCCATCCTTTACCCGCAAGTCCATGCAGGTCTGAGGGCCCTGCCTGGAGGAAAGAGTTTTCCATTGGCATGAGACAGCTGCCTGTTCCTGCCTGCCCCCGCCTTGTGCAGTGTGCGGGATTTCCTCCTCCCCAGGCCGGATTAGCAGGGTGGGGCTTCTCCAGGTGGACCTCATCTGACATCCTTCAAGGCCCCACTCAGGTCCTTCCTCCTTAAGGAAGACTTCCCCAACACCCGCTGCCTACCGTGGAGGCAGGTCTTGAGTTCACATCCCCCATCTGATGTGGGACTGTAGGCAAGTCACTTAGTAGCCCTGGGCCTCAGTTTCCTTGTCACTCAAATGAGCGGATGGTGCCAGACATGACCACAGAGGCCCATCTGACCCTCGATCTCTGATGCTGAATCTCTGATGCTGTGGCTGTTTGATTTTAAAAAACAAAACAAAACATTTTATTGGCATGTTTTGTTATTTACATAGCTTAAATTTCCTCCCTTCCTTCCCAGAGAGTAGAGGTCCCTTATAGCAAAGAATTTTTTTTAAAAGAAAAGGAGGAAGAAGGCAGAAGAAAAAAAAACTGATTAAGACATTGAAAAAATCTGAACATGTATGCAGTGTTCCACACTCAAGGGCCCCCGCCCCTTCTGTAAAGGAGTCTTTTCATCTCTTCTTAGGGCTGAGTTTCCTCACTCACCAGGAGCTTCTGCACATTGAAATCGCATGTCCTGACCCCTCTTCCCCCAACACACCCAGTTACTCTGACTGTCTGTGACTTCCCAGGAAGCCATTCTAATGCCCAGTGGCCTCCCGGGCTGGGAGCGGCCAGGGGACTGATGCAGCAGTCTGGCCCAGACCAGATGCAGCGGTCTGACCGCCTGGGGAGGCCAGGAGCCTGTAACTTCAGCAGGCGGAGGAGATAGCACTGAATTCCGAAGGCGACCTTTGAGACCAGGGTCTTGGCAGGTCCAGAGTCCCAGAGGCCTGCTGAGCACGTGTGGCAGCCGGGCTTCGTGGGGGCTGGCCTAGGCAGGTGGAATCGCTGCTGCTGAGCTGCACAGTATGGGCAGAGCTGGGAATAGAACCTCAGCCTTCTGACGTCAGAGTCAGCGCTCTCTGCTGTGTTCTCCTGCCTGGCTTGGGATTTGGGCCTGCCTGCATTCATTCATTCATTCATTCATTCATTTGCCAGTCCTCTTTATTCAGGGTTCTTACAGCTCTAAACACAAGCCACCTAGGCAGTGTAGCAGATAGAATGCAGCATGGGAAGACCGGAGTTCAAATCCTACCCTAGACACTTACTAGCTGGGTGGCCCTGGGCTAGTCATTTCACCTCTCTTGGCCTCGGTTTACTCAGCTGTGAGATGAGGATAATAATAACCCCTTCCTTTCAGGAGTTTTGAAATGATATTTATAAAGCGCTTAGCACAGTGCCTGGCACGCAGTAGGTGCTTAATGGGTGCTTATTTATCCACCAGTTTACTGAGTGTACAAGGCTCTGTGTTGCATTGCCAAGGAAAGATGGAGGAGATAGAGAGAAGTGAAACAGAGTTTGCTGGCCTGGAGGGGCTGGCATGCCTACTGGAAGGTGGGAAAAGGGATAGAAGAGGAAAGTGAGAGTAGACTGTTCCTGCAGGGGTCCTAGGAGGCTGCTCATGAGATCATTCGGTATTACCTGGTGTTTACCTGTGTACACGATGTCTCCGCCCCCTTCCTTTTGAAAAGGTTTTTTAGGGGCAACTTTTTAAAATTACCAAGCATTTTTCTCTGCTTTTAAGACCTCTTCCCCCAAAACAAAACCTTTGCCAGAAATATGCAGTCCAGCAGAACATTTCCCCCCCCCCCCCCCCCTTTTTTGTCTGGATCCTTGGCGCCCCGAAGGAGGGAGGAGAAGGCAGCATTTGGGGCCGCTTCGAGCCTGGCGTTCTCCTGGGCCGACCAGAGGTAGTTACAGGATCCCAGGGATTGCCAAGGATCTGGAAGGCCCTCTGGTCCAAGGATTCTTACCCTTCTTTGGGTCCTGGGCCCCTTGGGCAGTCAGCCTGGGGAAGCCTATGGACCCTCTCAGAATCACATTTTTTAACAGCATAAAAAAGAATAGGATTACAAAGAATCAATTATGTTGAAATACAGCCTTCAAAATATTTATTAAAAAAAACCACCAACCCCAGTAACTTGCTCAAGACTGCCCATCAAATCAGTTGCACAATCAGAGGAGGAAAGAGCCGAGGGGTCCTGAGGCCCATCCTGGGCCAAAGTGAGGGGAGAGGTGGTATTTTTGGCAACTGGGAGCCTGTGGTTTCCCTCTTCCTCGCTTCTCTTCCTCCCTCACCCCACCAAAGGAGATGTTTTGTGCAGCCTTTGAAACTGGGGCTGCTCAGTAGTGGGTGTGTGTGTGTGTGTGTGTGCGCGCACTTTTGCCTTCTCATCAATCCATGTCTCAGGCCTAATGGGGAATGCTCCTCCAGTGGCTGACTTATCTGCTTGTCATGCTTGTGGGCCACCGGATGACTGCAAAGGCCCTTTTTTGTCTGCCGGCACTTAGCTTTTTTTTGCCAGGCAGCTCCATCACGGTTTAAAGGAAGAGGGGGAAGGGATGGGGAGGAGGCAGAGGACCCTGGAGCTGGCTACTGTGGAGACCAGAGGAGAGGATGAGGCGGGAGGGTCTGAGCTGTGTAGAGGGCCCTGGCCCCTGTCTCACACCCTGGGCCTCTGTAGAGAAGGGGGATGGTCTTCAAGGGACGAGATGTCTTTGGGGGGTGGAGGAGGGTGTTACAACCTGGATCTTGCCTCTGGGCAGGACAGAAGCAATTCCGGGCTTCAGATCCTAGAGTTGTAAGGGACCTCAGGCCAGCCAGTCCAGCCCCCATATTTTACAGATGAAGAAACTGAGGTCCAGGGTCAGATGCAGGATTGCAAGAGAGTAGATTAGAACTGGAAGATCCAATCTCCTCAATGTTGAGGCCAAAGTCAAGTGACTTGGCCAAGGTGATGGGGCAGGTGTCTGGGCAGTGTTTGAGCCCAGGTGCCCTGACTCTCCCCCACCCAATTAAATGTTTGTAGAATTGAAGTCAGAGCATTGGAGGCATAGCAGTCCTAAGTAGCCGGCATCGAGAGGGCGCTTGGACATCGGCAGAGGCCTGTGTGATCTCCTTTTGTGCTCACAACTGCATGGAGCAGAGCATGCTGGATTCACCCTCGTTTTTGAGATGAGAGGTCCTGAGCCTGAGAGAGGGGATGTGACTTGTCCAGGGTCACACAGGCACTAAGTGTCAGAGGCAAGATTTGAACGTGGATCTTCTGGACTCTAAGTCTGTTACACTGTGCCACCAGCTGCCTCCCGTTTTGAGATGTGAGGGTGTCCGGTCCAGGGGGTGGAGGACGTGTGTGTGTGTGTGTGTGTGAGAGAGAGAGAGAGAGAACATTTGAGTAGAGTTGGGAGGAGTAGCTCATCTTTGTCTCGAGTGCCGATGTTTACAAAGCACGTCTCCCAGCCGCTCAGTGGAGTCACGTCCAACAAAGGAGTCGAGAAGTCTTGAGTTACCTGTCACTGTCCCCTACTTTTCTCATCCACAAAATGGGCGCATGATCCTCGCAATCCTTGTATCACAGTGAGTGAGGAGTCTTCCTTTCCGGGGCAGGGGGACCCGTGACCTCCCACAGCAACCTTGCCACGCTTTTGGATAACTTGGTCCTTAAGCTGGATGGGACTAAGATCTTCCTCAATTAGTCTTCTTCCATCTTCCCACTATCGCTTCTCAGTTTCCCCATTCTGTAAAATGGGTTCAGCAGCCCCCCTTCTTCCAGGCAGATATCCTGACAAGTATGTAATCCTAGGATCTGCGTGCAGTGGGATAGTGGGGAAGGGGCTGCTGTGGGTTGGCATTCCTGCAGGTGGCTGGGCAGGGGTGCTAGAGTCACAGATTTGGAGGTGGCTGGGGCTTCTGTGGTCATCTGCTGGCAAGCCTTGTTCCTCTGGCTCTGGCTGGAAGCCTTGGGGCTTCAAGCCCCCCCCTGGCTGCAGGGCTCCCCTGCCTCCCAGGGTCTCCTGTGGTCATTCACAAATGATTGTAATTAATGAGCGCCATCCGACTGTGGGTGGGTGAGTGAAATTGGACTGACAGATGAGAGCATCTGGCCCTGCAGGCCTGTCCTGCTAATCATTCCCAGGGGAAATACGGTCACGCCATCACACCCGGGAACACGCAGGTGCCTGGCTTCTTTCACACCCCAAAGCTCTTTGTCCTGGGGGCTTCCCTTCCCCTCGAGAGGCGGCTCCTTGGGGTCGGCCCCAAGTAAGCGGTGATTGACATGAGAATCTGGCTCAATGCTTCCTGGCTGCTCTGTCGGCAGGTGAGGGATGTGGTGGTTGTCTGGCCTCCGTCTGGGGATGGAGGAGTTGCTCTTGCCCTCTCTACACCTGGGACGCAGGCAGACAGTGCCTCTGTGGCTGTGCCCCGTGGCTGAGGAGCCCGACGTGGGCAGGGATGTTGGCCAATGTGTGTGGTAGGGGAGGAGAGCCTTTGTCCGGAGTCCTTTGGGGACAGCGTTCCTCCTTAGAAGATGCTCGTTTCAGCATCTCTATGCAGCCAGAGGCCCCCAGGGAGATGCTGGCCCACGAGAGAGACGTCTAAGCTTTGGACCGTGTGCCAATCGGATGGAGGCTTTGGGGCACTCATCTACCCAGCGCTGGGTGTTTTCTAAGACTGGGCCCTTTTCTGGGTTTTTCCTCCCCTGCAGCGTTCATTTCCCTGTGTTAAGATCCTGGAGGGGGGAAGGAGAAGCTGTGGGGGTCATGAAGGGAACTGATGCTTCCTGGTGTATTTGGCTGTGCGTGTGTTTGCGTGCGTGTACGTGTGTGCGCGCCTGCTTGGCTGGGGCCCTGTCGGGCCGGGTGACCCTGCCATCCCAGTCACTTTCTCACTGACCCTCTGCTCTTCTCCCAAGTCACACATGCTGCCCCCTGGGCAGCTGCTCGGGCCGGAGCATCCCTGGCGTGTGCACAGCCCAGTGTGGTGGGGGAGCCTTTGGGCACATTGGGAGGAAGGGCATTTCCAGACTTTTTAAGTTGGTTATTTGGGAAAAAGCGCATAAATTAAATAAGCAATCAGTAAATAAACAAATAATGAAATTAGCAGGGTGCCTAATTATATGAAATTCATAATTATGTATGGATGCCTGCCTGATAATTTCACTTGTTTTTAATCTCTAGCTCTGTTACATGTTTCTAACTAGTTCGTCTCCTTTCCCAGCTATTTCTGTCTCTGGGATTGGGATGGGAGGGTAGGGCTGCCCTCTGAAAAACGATCCTCCTCGAAGCATAGTTTCTGCTTTTGAACCTCACCCTTCAGTTTCCTCATCTGTAAAGTGGGGCTGGTGATAATGCTGGTCCAGCCTCACTAGGATGCTCTGAAGAAAATGGATTGTCTGTTGGGGTCAGTGGCCCCAGCGATTTTTTAGGGAGAGGGAGGTGGGAGGGAGCCACTGTTTCTGGTAGGTGGGCAGTGACTCAGAGGAGCGGCAGGCAGGAGAGAAGGATACGGATTTGGGGGGGTAGGGTGGTCAAAGTGCTGACATCAGGAAGATCTGGGTTCAGATTTGGCCTCAGACACGTGTATGCCCACTGGGCAGCCAGTTCTTCCTGAGTGCATAGAAGATAGAAGCAGTTACCTTTCCCTCAGGATAGGGACTGGCCCAGGCTCCTCTGATGCCCAAGATCAGTGCTGGAGGGGACCTCTTTTCCACACACCTCTCAGCTGTGGGAAGAGCTGTGTCTTGACCTTGAGTCCTTCCAACTCCAAATGCATTAATTTTCCTCTTCCACAACCAAAAAGATCCCCCTAAGTCAGATACCATTCTGAATCCACTGGGGAGCTCGCTGGAGGAGGGAAGCCCCCCATAGACTTAGACCCCCTTCCTTGGAGATTTTCTAGAACCACCATTTGTTAGGAATGATATGGTAGGAATTGTTTAGTATTGAGGGATCTGGGGTCTGTGAACTTTTTTAAAAAATACTTTGATAATTGCATTTAAAAAACTATTTTTGACATTCGTTAAAATTTTCTTTTGAGTTCCAGATTCCTTCCCTCCCGTCAGCTTTTCCCTCTCTCATTGAGAAGGCACACGATATGATATCAGTTATACATGTGAAATCATACAAAATATGTTTCCATGTTAGCCAGGTTGCGAAAAATAAAAGCTAAGAAAAATGAAGAAAGTGAAAAAATTATATTTTAGTTTGCACTTAGTTCATCAGTTCTCTTTCTGGAGGTGGATAACATTTTCATCATAAGTCACTTGGAATTGTCTTGGATCTCTGTATTGCTGAGGAGAGCTAAGTCATTCATGGTTGATTGCTGTGTGGGTGATATACTGAATGGACTCCTGGTTCTGCTCACTTCACTTTGCATCAGTTCATAGAAGTCTTACCAGGTTTTCCCTGAAACCATCCCCTTCATCGTTTCTTACAGCACAAAAGTGTTCCATCACAATCATTACTACAACTTGTTTAGCCATTCTCTAATTGATGAGCATCCCCTTGGTTTCCAATTCTTTGCCACCACAAAAAGAACTGCTCGAAATATTTTTGTCTAAATAGGTCCTTCTTTCTCTCTTTTGTCTAATATCTTTAGGATACAGACCTACTAGTGCTATTGCTAGGTCAGTTTATATTTATTTATAGCCCTTTGGACATAGTTCCAAATTATTCTCCAGAATGGCTGAACCAGTTCACAACTCCACCAGCAATGCATTAGTGTCCCACTTTTTCCAGATTCTCTCCAACATTTATAATTTTCCCGTTAGCCAATCTGGGTTGTTTTAATTTGCACTTCTCTAATTATTAGTGATTTAAAACATTTTTTCATGTGACTGTTGATAGTTTTGATTTCTTCTACTGAAAGCTGCCTGTTCATATCTTTTGGCTTTTCATCTATTGGGGAGATAACTGTATTTTAATTTCATTGGGTTTTGTGGTATAATCCTATGTGTTTATTATTTGCATTTAAAATCATTTCGAGAAGGATGGAAGGTTTCACTAGCCTACTCAAAGGGTACATGACACGGAAAAGAAAAAGACCCCCCATTTCGGGTGTGGGTTGACCAGCTGGCTGCTCAGATCCCTTCCAACTCCCAAATGGTTATGATTTGGTGAAATCCACTTTTGTAAAATGAATTTTTATGCTCTGGCCGATGTTTCTTGTAAACGTGAGGTTTACTTAAATCGAATAGTACTTTTTTTTTTTCCAGTTTTTGTTGAGGCAGTCAGGGTTAAGTGATTTGCCCAGGGTCACACAGCTAGTAAAGTGTCATGTGTCTGAGACCGGATTTGAAGTGTTTTGTCTTTTTTAAAAAAAAAAAAAGGAAAGAAATCTCTTTGAGGTGTGTTTGTGTGTATGTGAAAAACAGGTCCTGGTTACCAGCCCTCAAGTCAGGAGGACCTGAGTTCAAATGTGGGCTCAGACACATGATAACAAACTGTGTGACCCTGGGCAAGTCACTTAACCCTGATTGCCTCACAAAAAACCAAAACAAAAAAAACACACACAAAACAAAAACCAGGTCCTGGGATCTTCCCCAGAAATAGCAGACGGAGTCGAGTTGCTGGCTCTGGGTTTGTGTTATCTCTTCAGGGTGCCAGGGTGGTGTCAGCCAGCTGGCGTAAGGAACGAGGTATCAGGTACCAGACTTAGGGTGCTGTTCCTGTCTGGGCTCAGAATTCACTCAGACTCTCCCTGCTTAGGCTGACCTTGCCTTCCCTGCATGTGCTCAGGAGTGAAAGGTTTATGGTAATTCCTGAGTTTCTCTCTCCTCATCTTCTTTGTCCTTACCAGCCACAGCGGAGAAGGAGGCAGTGGGTGTTGTACCCATCACCCAGATAGGGAAATCGAGGCCACTTCAATGCCTTGTCCCAGTTGGTGTTGTTCCTTGGTAAGGGCAGCTCTTCACTGCCCATGTTGGAGTTGGCTGTAAGCTATGAAACCTGGATTCTAATCCCACTGACACACTGGACAGATCATAAGATCGTAGGGTGGACAGCTGAACCGGACCTCAGAGACCGTTGTCCTCTTCCCTCTCCCTCTTTCCCTTTGAGATGAGAAAGATGAGGGTGTGAAGTGATTTGCCCGAGATTGTGGAGTCAGTTACTCAATGGAAGAATGTCAGCCAGGACCTCAGCCTTGGGATAGGACACCCTCTCCAACAGCCTGCCTAGCCCATACTTTGTCAGCACAGTGGAGAGAATGCTGGACCTGCAGCTGGGAGTCCCCGACTTCACGTCGGCCCTGGGGCCCTCCCTGGCTGTGGCCAGGACCCCCCGCTTTGGGCTGCCCGTCAGGGCTCTGGACAGCACTGGGAAATTGGCAAGAAGCTATCGGCGAAGCTTCGTTAGTCGAGGGAGGTGTGTCTTATCCCGAGGATGCCACACTGAGACAAAGACATCCCAGAGAAACAGTCCAGCTTCCGTTCTACTGAAGGAGAAACCACATCCCTAACTGGGCACAGTAAGCCCAGGGCGGGCTAGAGGGAGGGAAAGGGCACCGGCCTCTGAAGGCCCAGGGGGGTTGGGGTGGGGAGAGGTCAGACTTGTTTTGCTCTGCCCCAGAGGGAAGAACCTGGAGCCCTGGGAGGAAGTGGCCAGGCGGCGGCACATTGAGACTTGCTGTTCTGGAAGGCTTCTAGATGTCTCCAAGAGTGAAATGGGCCACCTGGCCCAGAGTGGGTTCTCTTACTGGAAGGCTCGAGGCATAATCTGTATGACCAGTTGCTGGGGACATTTAGGTCCCAGAGGCAGCTTGTTATGAGTGAAAGAACACTTTAGATTTGGAGTTTAAGGATGGATCTGAGTTCTAATTCTGCTTCAGACATTGCTTAGCTGTGTGAACCTGGGTGAGTCCTTTAGCCTTTCTCTGCCTCTGTTTCCCCATCTGTAAAATGATGAGAGGGTTGGCCTAGATGGGCTCTGAGGTTCTTTTCAGCTCTTAAGTCTCTGATCCCAGAGTAGATTTTTCGTGATAATAATAGCTAGCATTTCTGTAGTTTTTTGGGGTTTGCAGAGCACTTTATACAATACGATCTCCTTTGGTCTGCTCCCTGGGAGCTGATGCTGTTACTATCTCCCCCCCCCCCATTTACAGGGTCACATAGTCCATGCGTCACGCGTCCCTCCAACCATCCCCTTCTTTGGTGCTCCCTTTTCTATTTTGCCTTCCCCATTAGAATGTAGGCATCTTGAGGGCAGCAGGCTTGTTTCCTGCTCTCCGGCTTCTACCCTGGTTGCCGAGCACAGTACCTGGCCCTAGGGACAAGCTCTGTCTCTTTCTGACTCTCAGAGGCCTTTCAGGGAGTGCCTGAAGCTGAACCTGGGACACTGGAAGGGGCAGCCTTGGAGATTTACAAACACTTGAGCTGTTGAGGTGCTTGGATCACTGCCAGGGAATTTTCCCTTCCTTTTATACAGAATGAAAACAGGCACCGTTTGCTTTCAGGCTTTTTTTTCATGTGGGTGGATTTTTTCTTTTTTTGTTGGTTGCATTTTTGAGTTATCTGATCCTAGGCTGTAGAGCTGGGCGGGGCCTTCAAGGCCAGCTAGTCCAACCCCCCTCCCCCCATTTCACAAATGAAGAAACTGAGGCCCGGAGAGGTTGTAGTTTGTCCCAGGTCACGTTACAAGTTACAGAATCATTGAGTCTTGGAAAGAGTTTAGAACCCCGGGCCTCAGCCTGGAGCTCTTCCCTCCGTTAGGGAGACACCGTCCAGCTCATCTCCATCCAGTATTTACCAAGCTTCTCCTTTGTGCCAGGGACCAGGGTGTGGGGTTAGAGAGAAATTTTTCAAAAAGATTAAGATTTAAGATTAATCTTCTCTTGGCCCTGCTGCTGCCTTCTGTGCCACGTCCCAGCAGCCTTTTCACTTGGGAAGTCGCCTCTGTCCTTGTGGCTTCCCTGTGTCCCAGGCCCCCTCCTCTGATTGATTGGGGCGCTCCCCCCAGACCAGCCGTTCTTCGCTCCTTTCCTGGTCCTGCCCTGGCTCTCTGGTCCTTTTCTCCATGTGCCCCACCCCATCTTTTCATCTGCTTTTTACATGCTGTCCTCCATTGGAATGGACACTCCTGGAGAGTAGATCTGTCTTTTTGCACGGGTCCCCAGAGAACACAGGAAGCGTTTAATAAATGCTAGTTGACTTGTTTAGCAGAGGTTTGGCTGGCTCATCTAAGCTGCCCTTCCTAATGGGTCTTATGACCTTCCATCTTTGGTCTCTGTGCCCCAAGAGCTGAAAGCAGGACTAAGACTTTGGGGACGGGAGGAATACCGGTGCTGTGAGGGGCCCTGTCTGACTGGAGAGTGCACTCAGGCTCAGAGGGGAGGGGTCTGTCTGAGGCAGGATTCAGACTCAGGCCTTTGGCGTGCATCCTTCTAGTGGCCTGTCCCCTCTACACCATACGGCCTTCCAGGTAGGCACTTGGGGTTTGTCATTGGTTGATGGATGGGAAGACCGGGTTTAAGTCTTACCTTGGAGAGGAAGAATCTGGTGAAATGCCAGGAGTGTTGGCTTTGGGTCAGGAGGGCCGTGGCCACAAATTCCATCTCAGACATTTTCTACCTGTGTCCCCTTTGGCAAGGCCTTCCCTTCCCTGAGCCTCAGTTTCCTCATCTGTAATAAAGGGTTGAACCAAAAGTTGACCTCTGAGCTGAAGGTCAGACTGGGTGGCCTCTGGGGTTCCTTCCAGCTCTAAGCTATGCTTCTACCATCAGGTGACCTTTGTGACCTTGGGCTGTCTGTCAACCTCCCTTGGCCTCAGTCTCTTCATCTGTGAAATGGGGGGGTTGAGCGCGACAACCTCTTTCCTCTCTGTGGTGCTGTGTGCCTGTGATCCCATGGATAGTTCAATGTCTAGGGGGCTTTCAGGGGCCTCAGATCCTAAGAGCTCTCTTTGCTGGGCCTTCCTCAGACGGCTTTTCTTTTTCAGGAGGGGTGGTCGCTCCAGTGCTGGGGCCGTTCTCTGAGCTGGGCTCTGCCCCCCTCGCTTCTTCTCAGGGCTGTCTCAGTGCTGGGGGTGGGGGGGGATCCTGGCAACAAGTGGGGAGGGGCCGGGCTGCCAGCTGTTGTTCTCGGCCGGAGGGGTGGGGCCGCCCTTGTGTTCCCAGAGGTGGACAAAAGTGTCCCTGGTGGTAATGCCAGCTAACCCCGGAAGGGGCACAAGGCTCATTTGATCTTCACAGCTGCTTGAGGGGATAGGGCTGTAATTCCCATTTTCCAGGTGAGGAAGCTTGAGGTTTAGAGAAGTGATTTGCTCAGAGGCACCCCTCAAAGAATCCATCAATCATTTATTAAGTGCCTACTGTCTATACAAAAGGCATTGTGCTAAGCACTGGGCATAGAGAGGAAGGCAAAAGACAGTCTTTCCTGGGAGCTCCCAGCCTACTGGGGGACACAGCATTCAGACAACTATGTGCAGTCAGTCAACATTTATTAAATGCCTACTGTGTGCTAGGCAGCATGGCCAACTAAGGGAGAGTGATGGGGGCCCCAGAGGTCTCCTGGTGTCCCCTGGAGCTGTTATCACCCGAAGCAGGGGAAGGGAGGGAAGGTGTCAGTACAGCCAGCAGACAGGAAGCTCCTGGTGGGCAGGAACTTGGCATCCTTGTGTCTCCAGCTTCTGGCCCAGTGCCTGGAATGTGGTAAATGCTTAAAAAAGACTAGTTACGCTGAGTGGTCATTTTGGGGTGAAGACACTTGAAACCTCGAGGGTTTACATGTTTGACCCTGGTTTGATTGAAGCAGAGAATAGTAGATGTAAAGCCAGAAAGGACTGCGTCCAAGCCCATCATTTTTTTTTTTTTAAGGCAATTGGGGTTAAGTGACTTGCTCAGGGTCACATAGCTAGTAGGTGTCAAGTGTTTGGCCTGAGGCCACATTTGAACTCAGGTCCTCCTGACTTCAGGGCCGATGCTGTGTCCACTGCACCACCTAGCTGCCCCTCACACCCTTCATTTTAAAGATGAAGAAATGAAGGCCTTGGAGAGCCTGGGACGCGGTCTCCATATCAGAGGTGATGTTGGTAAATCCCCCAGCACAGTGCTCGACACATAGTAGGCACTTACTGAAGGCTTATTCCCTTTGCCTGCCTTGCTCCCTTTCACCTCTCCTGCCCTCCCTCCCTCCCTAAATGACTTTGTGTTTATTTTATATAAGGTTATTTGTGCATATCTCTCCCCATGGAATGTGAACTCCTCGAGGGCAGGAACAGTTGCCTTAAAAAAAAAAAAAGGCATCCTTGGTGCCTGGTATATAGTAGGTACTTAATAGATGCCTGTTGATGAATTGCTAAAATCAATAAGTGGCTGAGCTGGGATTCACGTGGTGAATTCTGCCCTCAAATCCAGCTTCTGACTCATTCAGCCAGCCTCCCCCCATCCCCCTTTGTCTCTCTCATCTTGGAAAGGAGCTGAGTGGCTCAGACGTATGACTCCCAATCCTCCTCCCTAGAGTGGAGGCCTGGGGAGGGGGCCCACCAGAGGCCACAGGATGCCTGGGCCTGGAGTTGAGTGATTTCTCATGTAGTTAAACGTTGCTTCCTGGGGACCGTGCCATGGAGCAGAAATGCTGTTTTCAGAAATCTTGGAACGGGAGAGCCCCCTCTCCTCAGAGGACAATATTGTATCTCCCGTGGAGCGGAGCCTGCCATGCCGGTTGGCTTTGTGCTGGCTGGTTTCGGAGCTAAATCGCCTGTGGGAGTGAGGGATGCGTGGGAATGGGGCGCTCTCCAGTGCTGTCCTAGGATTCCTCCGGGAAGCACCAGGACCCCTTGAGCAGAAACTTTCTGGGCTTCGTCGAGCAGAGCAAGCTCACACAGTCGCTTCCAGGGACCCTGACCCGTGGGGTGTTGGGGAGCAGGCAGCAGCCTTCCCCCGGTCCCCCCACTCGTCTTCTCCCCTCCTCTCCTCCTAGGATGCGAGTCCCTTGGTCTGGGCCCATGGAGTGGAGGAGCCTGAAAACATATTAACCAACGCCACAGTTGGAAAATGAGTCCTGTACGTGTAATTAGCTTGGACAGCTGGCGGCTCACAGCTGCCGGGGTGTGGGAATAGTTAAAAAAGAATTAAAAAAAAAATAAAAGTGGAACTGTTTCCTTCTCTTCGTAAAAATTGCAAAGGCTTTAACTTTTCCATTTTCATGGAGTGATTTCAGTGTTTCCTTTAAGTAGTGGAAAAAATGGTATTAAAGGTTTCTTTTTCCCTTTGCCTGGGCTTTTCGTCCTTGGCTGTGATTCACGGCAGGCCAGTCTGCTCTGACACTCTGGCCTTGGTAATAAAGAGTTAAGTTTCTTTTAGAAATCATTAAAAATCAAAAAAAATAATTTTATTTTTATTTTTTAGATGTGGTGTTGATTAATCTTGCAGGTCAGATTCTATCTTGGGTTCCCCTGGGTTGTTTTTATCTTGCCTGGCGTGAGGATAAGATCAGCAAACCCTGGCTAGCCACCCCCTTCTCCCCAACCCAGTCACATTTCAGGTGGTTCCAGCAATGGCAGCCGACTTCTGGGCCCTGGCTGACACCAGCGACCTGGCAATTCCTGAAGTCCATGCAGAGCCCACATGGCTTCTTGGGGTTTGGGACGGGTTTCTAGCTCTGTGCCCCACTCCCTGCTCCCATCCTGGGGGAGTTGTCTGGCCTTCGGTTGGGAAGAGAGGATTCTTGGAAGAAGGAGTGGACAAGGGCTTGGGTGTGGACCGTGGCATGTAGCCAACCATGGGGCCAGGTATTGAGACATCCTGTGTACTCGTTGTTGACGGAAAGCCTTTATTTGTGTGTGTGTCTGGTCAGCTTGGTCTGGGTGTTGGCGGAATTCCCCAGAGGACAAGGGCCTAGGTATGTGTATCAGTGTTTCTCATCTCTGAAGACCAGTCTCCTTGAAAGAAGCTTATGCATTACAAGAGGAGGAGGAGAGCATTATCAGCATAGGGAATGGGCCTGGCCAAGGCCTGGTGAGGCGTGGTGGAAGGGTGAGTGCACAGACCAATTTGGTGCATATTTGGATTGTGCAAAGGGGATGAAGGTGAAATTAGACTCGAAGGGCTGCCGGAGCCAGATTTTGGAGGGCTCCGAATGCCATGCCCAGGAGGGAGAGGGTACTTTGTTCTGGAGGCAAGAAGGTAGCTGCTGGTGCAGAGCTGAAGATTAAGCTCCTACTGTGTGCCAGGCACTGGGCTAAGCACCTAAGCTCTCCTTTGATCTTTACATCAGTCCTTTAAAAGGTAGATGCTCTTATTATTGCCATTTTATAGATGAGAAAGGTGAGGCAGGTAGAGGTGACTTGACCAGGGTCAAAGCTAGTCAGTGTCTGAGGCTGGATTTGAACTCGGGTCTTCCTGACTGGAGACCCAGGATCCTGTGCGCTATCTCTTCTAGCCCTGGGCCCCTCCTAGACTTCTAGGTTTAGACCTTAGAGTCAACTCGTCCAGACCGCCTCATTTTCAGAAGAGAGAACTGAAGGCCAAAGACCTCTCCCTATTGTTTTTCTGTGTTGTTGGCCACTTCTCAAATTGTTTCTCGGGTGAGGTTGAAGGCGTTTGATTCAGCAAATGTGTATCAAGCACCTCTTTGTTAAGCAAAGGGCACTGTGCCAGGCACTGAGAGAAATACAGAGCTCATGAGCAGATGGCCCCTGCCCTCACAGAGTTTCCAGTCTAATGGGGCCGTAGAGGGCATGCACAGAGAAAGATGTGGCAGGAGGGGAATGCGAGTGGGCGCGCAGAGGAAGCAGCAGGACCAAATACTTTGGGGATGGTTTGAGGCGGAGGAGGGCAGGCTGGGAGATCACGGAAGGCTTCCTGAAGGAAGAGGGGGTGAATGTGCCCTGGTCCTGGCATCAGAGGACCTGGGTTCAAATCAGACCCCTGGCCTGTGCCACCTGCGAGACCTTGGTCAAGTAGCAGGTGCCTGGCAGCCCAGTGGAGAGAGCCCTGGGCTGGGAGTCGGGAGACCCGAGCTTGGTTTCTGCCTCAGATGCTGACCTGAGTCCATGACCCTCTTGGGGCTTCCTTTTTATCTTCTATGAAGTGACGGCCCTCAATGGTCCCTTTCTGCTCCAAGGCTGTGCTCCTATGATTTTCCAAGTTACTTCCTCGCCTTTGGATGCCTCAGTTACCTCATCTGTGGGATGAGATGATCTCTGAGGGCTCTTCCAGCCTTTGTCTGTGGTCCTATCAAAAGGATTTCAGTACAAAGAGCTGAGAAAGGAAAAGAACTTCTGACCAATCACACAGTAAACACTTAATAAATGCGTGTTGACTTGACCTGATTTGTCTGGTGTCCTGGGTGCTGCGTGTGTGAATTCTAGGAGGTGGGAGATGACATGACCCCTCCTGAGAGATGGGAGCCAGGCTCAGGAAGGGGAGTGGTCTGACGTTAGTCTGGAAGGATGATTGGAATCTGGCCTGGAGTGGCCCAGGTCCTTAGCCTTTTGGGTGTGAGCAGGGCATCGGCCTGTGTGCTAGGGAGATTGTTTTGGGGACTGAGGGGGGCAAAGACGCAGTGTCCAGGAGGGAGCTGGGAGGGAGCTGGGAGAGCCTGTCACAGGGTGGGGGTGTTGGTGTGAGCTGAGCAGAGGGGATAGGTGTGGGACGTTGAGTCACAGCAGCAGATGCCGGTCTCCCACCTGCTCTCGCAGCTCCTCCTGCTGTCTGTCAAAGTTGTTTTTCTTTCTTAGTCCTTGAGGACACTTAGGAATATGGTATTGAAGGCAGGTGGTGGCCTTTTGGGGTGGCTGTCCCTTCTCCATCTTGGACATCCTGTCTTCCCACAGAAGCTCAGAGTAGAATCCGCTCATTGAGAGAGCTCACCTATTGCCAGCCAGCCCTCTTGCTGCCTTTCCATCCTCTTCACGATCCTCCTCACCTTCGTCTCCTGGACTTAGCCCAGACCCCTTCCTTTACAAGCAGGAGGCCTTGCCTGGCCCCCTCCCACTGCTAGAGCTTTTCCCCAAGTTCCCTCCAGTTCTCACCAAGTTGCCCCCCCCCCCTTAGAATGGACGCTCCCTGAGGGCAGGGACTTTAATCTTCCTTTGTCCCCTGAGCAGACATTTTGTAAATGCTGGCTGTCTTTAGCTGTTAGCACTGTGACTTATGCTCTAAGTGACCCCATCTCTGTCAGATGAAGGGTGGGCCTGGAAGATCTCTAATGGCCCTTCTAGCTTGGAAGGGCTCAGTTAGCCGGCAGAGGTAAGTGGTGTTCTTGCAGCAGCAGCAGCAGCGATGATAGCTAACGTGTCTATGGGGTTCTCAGTTTTCAGAGCACCTCACCCATTACGGCTCATTTCTTGTCCACAACCTCTTTGTGAGGTAGCTGCTATTATCATCCCATTTTACAGGTGGAGGAAACTGAGACACAGAGTTTGGGTGACTTGCCTGGTACATACCTGAGGCAGGTTTTGCACTCAGGCCTTCCTAACTCTGAGTCCCAGGGGCCTTTAGATGGTGCTGGAGGGGTTTTTGAAGCATGGCACCTACGTGTGCTCACCTTAGCCTCCTAAGCAACAGAGGCAGACATGGGAACCAGGTGCTCTGATCACATCTCCAGTGCTTCCTCAGGGGACACAGGGCACTCCTGGAGCGCCAGGAGGGGTCGAAGGAGTGATCCCCACTAAGCCCTTCATTTACGGAGGGAGAAAGCAGGGCCAACCCGCTTGTGCCGGGCCACCCGCGAATTCACCGGGATGCCGAGCCTTCGTGGCGCCGTCTTCTCTTAGATTTGGTTCCAAGGGCTCTCGTGGCCCATCTCCTAATTAGCTTTGGGAACTGCTTGGATTTGCTTAGACACTAATGCATCTTTAAAAACGTATTTTCTCTTTTTTTTTTTCCTTTAAATTAAATTTGCCTGTGGACCTAAATAAGTGGAAAGGAATGTCATGAAGTCATCATGGGGATGGTGTTTTAGGGTGTTTTTTTCAGCGGAACCTGGCGGTGTTCTGCTGAGTTGGCTCTTTCTGGGCGCACAAGCTGGGATCTGTTCCCCGATGGTAACTGTTCTCCCTGTCCTTCTTGGCAGCCTTCCAGGAAGGCTTCCTTTTCTGAGGAGCTGTTGTTTCTTCCCTGGGTGGCGGGTGGAGGATGACGCCAAGGTGGGAGTGATGATGGATTGGGGTGCTGGGATCTCAGGCCCTCATCGCTTGCCGCTGTAGAGAAAGGTCAGTCGCCCAGTTTGAAATGGCATAGCAATGGAATGGGAATAGTTTCTGTGAATATTCCCCAGCTCCTTTGCTTTGCCCATGTTGGTTACCCTGCCTGAAGTGCCCTTCCCACTACTATCTAATAATAGTAACGACCCCTGATGGGATGACTGATGGCACTTGAAGTTTACCGTCCCTGTGGGATTGGTATTATCTGCATTTTACAGATGAGGAAACTGAGGCCCAGCCAGGTGAAGTGTCTTGGCCGGTGTCAGAGCAACATTTCTAACCCAGGCCTCTTGGCTGGCAGATCATACATCCATACTGTGGAGGGATTCTGGCAGTCCTCAGTCCATTTTACAGGAGAAGAAACTGAGGCCCAGAGAGGTTAGATGACCTGCCTGAGGTCACACAGCCAGTAAGCGTCAGGGGGGCTCTGAGCCCAGATCTTCTGACTCCAAGTTCAAGCCTGTTTTCTGCTGTGTTCTGCTGACTCTTGATGTGTGGTGATACTAAGGATTCAATGCTTTGATCAGCAGGTATTTATTAATGTGCGCCTACTCTGTGCTAGGTGCTGGGCCTACAAAGATGGTCCTTTGATTTGCTCCCCTGCTGTGATCCAGCCTGGAGGCGCTTGTCTGGGCTCCCCTAGCTGAGGGCAGACACTGCCGAGACAGTGGGGTCCCTCGTGGGGATGGGCTTTGAGCACCTGCTCTCTCTCTCTCTCACCCTCCCTCCCTCCCCTTTTCCCCTTTATCCTTCTATCTTCTCTAAGCTTCTGGAGGGCAGACACAGGGTGCCAGTTAACTTGTCCCTCCTTGTCTCTCTGAGCCCCTCGTCCAGTGGGCAGTTCTGTCCTTCGTGTCGAGGTCTCTCCCCTTCTCCCCAGAGGCCCTGCCTCAGTATTTCTTGTTTGTACGTGGTTTTCTTGCATGGTGTTTCCTCCTTTAGGATGTGAGCTTGCTGAGGGCAGGCTCACGCCTCTTAGTCTAGTACCTGCCCCAGAATGTCACTTCAGCCTGGGCCTCCGTTTCCTCATCTGTCTAGTGCCTTCTGTCTAGCCAACACAGGTTCGAGGTCAGGGCAATGCTAATACGTCATTATTTAGTGTTTATAGAGTGCTTAAAGGTTTGCAGAGCACTTGGGATCAGTGAGAGATGCACGGTTCTGGAGCCAGAGAGATGTGATCTGTGCTTCACTGGGGGCGTTTGAGCCGCCTGCCCCCGGGGGGTCCGGGCAGAGGGCCAAACCTCGAGCTGTTGGGCACAACCAGGGCTGTAAATGCTAGGCCGCTCAGAACGGCGGCCTTGGGGGCGCCTGCAGGGCCCGGCGGGCCTTTTGGAAGCCGCCTTCTCCCTGTGCCCTTTGAGGGACCTGTGGAGCCCGGTCCCCCTTCCAGGAAGGAGCATCTCTCTGCCCAAGGAGCTGAGTTCAGATGAAACCTTAGTGTCGGGTGAGTTCACAAGCCCTTGTCCTCTCCCATCTGTGATTTTACCTTATTCTCACAGTAGCCCTGGGAGGTTGGGAGTGGGGCAGGGCTGATTTTTCTTTCCCCCTCCTTTTAAAAAAAATTTGTTAATAGATGGGGAAACTGAGGTGCAGAGGGATTCAGTATCACGTTCCACTGTTGAATAGTGGAGTGAGCCTGCCCCCTGGGCCATGCTGCCAGGTCAGCTTCTAGAGGACAAGGCCTCAGCGCTTTCTCTTTGTGTCCCCCAGCCCAGAGCCTGGCCATTACTTAGTGGCGGTCCATCAGCTGAGAGGCCAGTGAACTCGCGGCGGCCTTGCTGGGTCCCAGGCTGAGATCTCGTGTCCGTGCCCCTTCCCAGCTGACCCTGGGCCAGAGAAGCTCAGAAAGAAAGACCGGGCCCTGGAAGTCACGTAGTGCAGCCCTTTGGGGTCCTCTGATCCCACCCAGGTGGACAGTCACCATTCTGAATGTATGCAACCCGAGCTCAGATCCGGCTGGACGCTTCCTTCGCATCCCCAAGCCTCAGCTAGCTCCCCATTGCTCTGGGGATGGAAGGAGGGGACCAGGAAGAAGAGGTACCTCCAGGAAGTGGAAGCCGGGCTGGGAGCCAGGCCAGCCCTGGGGGTTGGGCTCGGCCCCAGACCTGCCGTTCCTTTCATTTGGCCGAAGCTGGCAGGCCCAGAGGCTTCTCGGGAGCTTGGGGGGCCGTCCTGGCTGGGTTTGGGGGAGGCCCGAGCTATAAAAAGGCCTCCCTCCTGGTGCTGGAGCTCAGCTTGGGCTCCTCCGAGTCTTTTGGAAGCTGGCCAGGGTTCCCATGGCAACCAAGCATTATTACTTACTGCCGCCAAGGCTGGGAGAAAATGTTCCTACTTTTGGCTTCTCAACAGGAGGGGTGGACTTATGTAATCCTCGGTGTTTATAGGCTGAGGCTGGCAAGAGCTGAGCGGGCGTAATTACAGGCTGTGCATCGCCCTCTCCACGCAGGCTTCTGGGGCTGGGGGTCCTCCCTGCCCTCCCCGCGCCCCCTCCCTCTCCATGCGCTGGGGATTGGGCCGGGGAGTCTGAGGCTGCCTGGCGGGCAGGCTGCTGGCGTGGGGCCCAGCCTGGCCCAGAGGTGGGGCAGGGCAGTGGAGGGTGTGCTGAGAGAGCCCTGGCTCCCTATTGTGCCTCTGCCTCTACCAGGCAGCCGGGGAGGGCTGCCAGTCTCGCGGGAAGTTAGAGCCCAGCATGGGACAGCCTGCAGAGACTTGGGTCTGGGAGGCAGGGATCCGAGGCGTTTGATCCAGCTGGGCAGTCTCGAGAGCCATGGACCGGGGCCTGGAGGCTCTGGGTCTTCTGGCCAAGAAGAGGATCATGTGACCGCCAAGCTGCTTTGAGGATGGTTTTTGGTGGGGGAGCTTGGGAAGTCGTTGGACTGAGCTGACCTGTCTGGAGTGGTTTTTACTTTTGGGAGGCCGGCAAGTCGGACCGCTTTTGGGAGCTAAACGCCGAGAATGCCCGGGCAGGAAGAGGCTGGTCCCTGGTCATGGGATTTGGGTAAGACAAAGTTGGCAGGCTTCGGCCAAGAGACCTCCCCCCCAGCTCCCCCCACGCCTGTGGGGGGCCTTTGAGAAGTCCCCCTCCCTGGACCTGCCATGCCACCCCCCAGGCCGCCCCACTTGGCATTCGAGCCTGCAGGGGCCAGGGTGATGGAAACAGCGGGTTGGGTCTGGCCTGGCCTGTGTGCTTGTGTGTTTTTTATGAGCCCTGCTGTTTAGACAGAGGCCTGGTGGAGCATTTCAGATCAAGTTTATCTTAGCTAAACACATAAGTTCTGCTGCCAGATTTGGCAGGCTCTTTCTTGGCTCTCATGGGAGCTGTCCGGTGTCTGGCGGCGGCCAGACCTCCTGTCGGGGTGGGTCCCGTCCGGTTGCTGCTCTGTGCTGGGGGGGGCGATGATGGTTTGTCCACTCAAGGCTGGCTGCCCTAGGAGCGCCGCTGCCTGCTCACAGCGTTCAGAGCCGTGAGCCCGAGAGGCCCCAGCTCCTCGGGAGCTTTGGCTGGCAGAAGTTTAGGGGGACAAGGAGCTCTCTGACCAGCCCGTGGTGGGAGCTGTTGGTGCCGTGTGGGAAAACTCTCATCCTTCTTTCACAAGAGCTGGAGGAGCCAAAGGGATGCCTGCATTCCGCAAATACCCTCCCACCAGGATTTCGCAATGGCCCGCCACCGCCACCGCGGGTCATGCCTGTGCTGGGCGCACTTGGGGACTCTGAGAAGCGTTCGTTCCCTAGGGTTTGTGCCTGGGAGTGAAGCCAGGGTGAACTTAGCATTCTGTCACGTGGGAGCAGGGGTGTGTGTGTGCGTGTGTATCTCTGTGTGTATGTGTACCTGTGTGTGTGTGTGTACCTGTGTGTGTACGTGTATTTCTGTGTGTGTGTACATGCATCTCTCTGTGTGTTATGTGTACCTGTGTGTACGTGTTCCTGTGTGTGTGTATGCATGTGTACCTGTGTTCATTGTGTGACCATGTGTATACACATGTACCTGTGTGCACACGTGTGTTTGTAGCTCCCTGTGGGGTTGGGGAAGGGCCTAGTCGTGTGGGCATCAGTAATAACTCAGGTCACAGCTCCTTGTTCTCCACTGAGCTGTCGACCTTGGACCCTAGCCAGGTGTCTGCACTGAAAAGGGAAAGGGTGAGCAGGCTGAGACTTGCCCACTTAATTGGCCCAGAGGAATCTGTCAGAAATGTGGGAGCATTGGAAGGCCTTCTGAGCTCACCAGGAGGAGGCTGTGGATGTGTATTGGGGGGCCTTAGGGCTTTTCCGAGGCCGGTGCTCCATTCAGGGGTGGCCTCTTGCTGGCCCATAGGGACCATGAGTGGCTCCTGCTGCACCTGCAGACATGCGGTGGCGTTTGGAGGCAGGGAGCCCAGTTTGGAATCCAGACCCTAACACTCATTAGCTGTGTGGCCGGAGGTACCCAGCTGACCATTCTGGGCTTGCCTTGAGCCTCTTCTGCTGAGGTCCTTCCACGAGGCTTTGAGCTGGGGCTCTCTCTGTCTGACACTGAAGGTGTTCTACCCCCGGCCCAGCCTCATCTTCCAGGGCTTCCTCTCTGCAGGGCCTGCCTGGGGGCCTCCCTGCTCCCCCTGCCTTTGCTCCTTCCTTGGCCGGAGTGCCCAGAGCTTGCCACCTGAGTCCTGGCCATACCTGTGTTGTTGAGTTGTTTCAGTTGTCACTCTTTGTGACCCCATTTGGGGATTTCTTGGTAAAGATCTTGGAGCGGTCCTGCCTTTCGTTCTCTAGCTCATCTGACAGGCAGACAGGGTGAAGTGACTTGCCCAGGGTCACACAGCTGGTAAGTGTCTGAGGCCAGATTTGAACTTGAGAAGACTCATCTTCCTCAGGACTTCAGGCCCAGCGCGCTATCCACTGCCCCATCTGGCTGCCCACTCATTCCAAAGGCCCAGCCAGCTCGTCCTGGAGCCCAAGGTCTGGGTTTCTGTAGGACACATCCTCTCTTTCTGCCTTGACTGGTTGATCCTCCATTTAGCTTGGTCTGCCCGGCAGCTCAGGGAGGCATTGGCTTTGGCTGCAGCCGGTCCCTCTCTGCCAGCTGTGCTGTGTAGTAAGGGGACCTCCTGTCCTCCGTGGGCCTCCCTCTGTTCTGTCTGCAAGGTGCACACATGAGCACATAAGACATACTTAGGGAATTGAGTCTTAGCACTTCTCAGCACCTAGCTGACTTGTTGGTGCTGACGTGAGGCCGGGATCCCTGCGATGCCTGAGGACATTTTAGCTTTCTTGTGGCTCTGGGCTGCTGGTGTTTGGGAGGTGCCCTTCCAAAGGGAGCTGACTGTCCTGACCGTCCTTCTCTCAGGGCATCTGTGTCCCCCGCGTCCAGCTCTGTGGCGTGTTGCTTCTGACCTTTCCCCAGGCTCCAGGGCGAAGGCTGCTGACCTTAGCGACCTGAAACCCGGGTCCCTCCAAGCCTGTGTTGTTCTGGGCCTGGCTGGGCTGGGGGAATGTGTTGTTATTATGAGAAAGGCCCTGTTGGACTTTTTGATCCCAGGCTCCCCTAGACTTAGGATCATGGCCTGGGGGGAGTTAGGGCTGGAAAGGGCCCTTTGAGGTAGTCAGGGTAACTTCTCCTCTCTTCTCCCCCTTTTTAGCCTGGCATCCAGAGTTAGAAGGGACCCACTGATTCTTAACCTGGGAGCCGCGAGCTTGGTTTTTTTTTTTTTAATTGGTAACTATTTCAGTATAATTGGTTTCCTTTGTAATTTTGTGTCTTATTTTAAACATTTAAAAACAGGATTCTGAGAAGGGGTCTGGTCCACTGGCAGAGCCAGACTGCCCAGGGGCAGGATGCAGGGGTCAGGAACCTCTGGTTCAGGGAAGCCTCCCTACCTGCCCCCTACAGTCCACGTAGATTCCTAGGACCATGGATCTTACTGCTGGAAGAGGCCACCTGGTCTACTTCCTTCATTTTGCAGGTGGGGAAACTGTGGTACAGAGAGGTCATGGGACTTGTCCAAGGTCATACAGGCAATAAAGAAGAGAGCTGGGGCTGGACTACAGGTGGGAAGTGTTGGAGGCAGGATTTGAACTCGAGTCCTCAGGGCTCCTTCCACTATACATGGTGGCATGATTTAGAGAGGCAGTGATTTATACTGCTTGGCTCTCCTCAAAGTCAGTCCCTCTCCGGCCTGGCCTCTTGGCCTCCTGCTTCATTCAAAGCCCAGATCTGTGACCTCCCTTATTCTATTCTCTCCCTCTGGAGTTGTCGGGAATCACTTATTTGGACCAATCTGTGTATACTTTGCACTTAATTTACAGCTAGAGAGGCCCATTAGATAGATGGCCGGGCCTGGAGTCAGGAAGGCCTGAGTTCTACTCTGGCCTCAATCAGTACTGCCTGTGTGGCCCTGGGCAAGCCACTTTACTGCTGTCTGCCTCGGTTTCCTCATCTGTAGAATGGGCATAATAATAGCATTTGCTTTTCAGGGTGGTTATAAAGATGAAATGAGATAATAATTGTAAAGTGCTTATTAGCTCAGTACCTGGCACATAGTAGGTGCTATATACATATTGGTGCTATGTTGGATCTTGTTGTTATTATTATTATATAATTATTATTGTCATTATTATCTTGTGTCTCCAAGTAGAATGTAAGATCCTTGAAGGCAGGCACTGTTTCTCCCTTTTTACCTTCCTATCCCCAGCACCTCACACGGTGCCTGGCACATAGTAAGTCCTTAATAAATATTTGAGTTGAAGGGCTGAGTTGTGGCTTAAGAGCCATATGAGATACCAGATTGGCTCAGAGCAGCGAGATTTCGGAAGGTCTAAAGTCTGGCTCTGTGGATTTCTCAGATGAGGATGGAAGTGCCCAATTTCTCCCCAGTGATGAGATGACCTTCAGAGAGTGACCCAGTTGCCCAGGCCTGGGCGAGGATGACTGACTGTCACACTAGGCGTTGGGGTGGGGCAGCCATTCAGGGAACACCTGCTGAGCGGGGAGCTGGGTCTTAGGCTCGGGGGAGGGGGGGCATGCAGAAAACACTGAGAAGGCCCCTGCCTGGCACGAGCTCAGGTGCAGTCTGGACTCATTCATGGCCTTGGGGTCTGCCTCAAACTCAGGCCAGCTGTGTGTCCCAAGTCACCTAATTAGACGAAGCCCCACACACCCTATTTGAGGACTCTCTCTGACCCTGCTGAAGGATAGCGAGGCTGGGTTTGGGATCAGGGCCTGTGGTCCAGTCCCAGCTCTCTTCTTTACTGCCTGTGTGACCTTGGACAAGTCCCATGACCTCTCTGTACCTCAGTTTCCTTACCTGTAAAACAAGGGGGTTAGGGGATGGTTTCTGAGGGCCCTTATAGCTCTAAGCCCAGGCATCCACCTATTAGCATCTCTGGACTGTAATTTCCTCAATGACAGAATTAAAAAGGTAGAACTCTAAGTCTGGGAGCCTAAATCTGAGGGTCTGTGAAATCACGGCTCCCCGTCTTTCCAAACTAGGTTGTTGGCAAGTACATAATCATCCATCCGTCCACAGAGACTTCATTTCCTCCATTCGTGCGTGCAGTAAACACTTCCTGCACACCTACTGTGTCTGCTGCTTTGTCTGTGCCCAGGGGAAGGCCGAGCCGCTATTCCCTGCTCCCTTGGTATCCCTGGGGCCCCACCGAGGAGGAGCCTGGCCTTCCTGGGCCTCCAGAACCTCACCTTCCAGGTTGCTTTTGGGCAGTCTGGGAGGGAGGAGGAGGAGGATATGGGAAGAGCTTCTTGGGGGGAGGGGGAGGAGAGAGTGGGCTGCAGCCCCAGCACTGAGGGGTGCTGGAATACAGCAAGCGCTCCATGCCCAGAGGAGGGGAGGAGGAGGGGTGGGCCCACACCTCACAGGCAGGGCTGCAGGGACGGAACGCACCCTTCAGGCCGGTGGAAATCAGCTGTCCTCTTGATGGAAAGGCTCTGCACCTGTTGGAGCCCCCCCCCCCCCAAGCAGATGACGGAATTGTTTCGTTTTCTTCTTTAACCCCTTGCCTTCCCGTGTTTAAAGAATGAGTACTGGCCCTCTTGCAGCGGTGGTGACCCCCCCTCCCCTTCCAGTTATCTTCACGGAGTGGAGACTAGCCAGGAACACTCCTCCCAGCCATCATCATTGCGCTGCTGCATGCCTGTATCACATAGTGGTGCCTTTCTCAAGGTCTTCGTTACTGACCCTTGACCTTCTTTGCTTGCTGTATTGTTACGCCTCGGCTGAGCGCCTGCCTTCTGTGCCTCCTCCAGGAGCCCCTGATGCTGGGACCTGGGGGACCACCTAGGCCACCTCCCCCTGAGCTTATGATGAGGAAACTGAGGCCTTTCCACCCCAGCCCTCTCCTCTCCAGCCACTGTGACAGCTTGCTCACGTTTGGCTTTTGAAGTCCACTGTTTGCCCATGAGCCTTGATTTGTTACAGGTGTTTAGAGATTCTGGTTAGGCAGGAAGGGCTGGCTTTGGACTAGCAAGTCTCTCGTTTTTAGAAACTAAATTCCTGGGGAACAAAGTTGCAACTGAAAAGTGACCTTCCTCCTTTCCCGTCATGCACTCTCTTCTGGGCATTTCTCCCTCCTCTTTTGTTTTCTCCCTCACCTTTGTTTTCATCCTTGTTACTTCTCCTTTTCTTCTTCCGTCTCTCTCCTTTTTCTTCTTCCCTCTTCCCTCTCTATCCCCTCCTTTTTCTCCATGTCATTCCCCATCTGTCTTGGTCTCTGTCTGTGTTTCTCTTGCTCCATGTGTGTGTCTCTGTCTCTATAGCCACGTTTCTGTGTATCTCACTCTGTTTTTGTTTCTGTATGTCTCACCCTTTGCATCTCTGTCTTTCTCTGT
>NW_020945198.1:0-26693 GCF_900497805.2 Vombatus ursinus | reverse complement strand
TTGTTTAGAGCCATTTTTTATAGGTATTTGGAAGGGTTTGGGGGGGGAGAGCTCAAACAAGTCACTGCTTTCCCTCCGCCATCTTGGCTCCGCCCCCTGTCCTTCCTGTCATCATCATTTTCCAACAGAGGAAACTGAGGTTCAGAAACAGAGGCTAAGTGACCTGCCCACAGTGACACTGATCATAGCTGGTGGAGTCCATCCTGGAGCTCAGATCTTTTGACTTCAAGTCCACTGATTAGACCCCTTTTCTCTATGTAGTAGCCAAGCCAGGATTAGAATCCTAGCTACTTATCTCTGCAGTCCTAGAATTTTCCCCTAAGAATGACTGTAGTAGCTGGTTCTTTTGATAAGAAATCCATACTACAGGTGGGGACGATGTAAAGAGGGCAATCCCCCCTTGGGGTAATTTATCCCATATTTGGCATATGGTATTCTCTCCCTAGAGAATAGCCAGCCTGTATTTGACCCATTTGATTATCATCAGTCAGGTTGACTCTCCTAGAGCTTTTGGTCAGGCCAGCATTTGGCGATGAAATTTCCCAGGGAACTCCCCCTGGCCTGAAATTCAAGGCCTTCTAATACCAGAGCTCTGGCTCTGGTGGAGGGCTTTAGATCAGTAGTAGGTGAATGACAAGCCCTCGGCCTATAAATAGACAACTGTTCAATCAGCTTCAGAAAGTTGTTCGTTCCCATTTTGGTCACTTTGCATGCATACACACTCTCCCTGACCCTCCCCTGCCTTCATGCAGGGAGCAGCCCCTCCTTGTCAGGGAAAGACTTTTGCCTGCCCCGTGCACTTGAGAGCTTTCCTCTTCTTGTTATCTGGATGCTGTCTGACTCACTGCCAGTGCTGCTGACACATTCACATTCCTGACTGAAGCAACACAGCTCGGCCCTGGCTTAGGAACAAGGCAAATGATTTGATTCATGGGCCCGGCCTAGCAGCTGCCTGAGATAAACCCAAAGAATGCTCAGAGTGTCACAGAACTATAGAACATCAGAGCTGGAACGGCCCCTAAAGGACATCTAATCTAACATCTTCATTTTCCCCAGGAGAAAACAGAGGTCCCTAAAGGCTGCGTGACTCACCTAAAGTCACACTCCTAGGCCACTGCTCTTTCTACTATACCCTATAGTATTCAGATATTGTTTGGAGTTTTGGAATTTGGGGTGGGGGGATCTAGACTTGTGATGCCTTGGCTTAGAGAACTCCCAGTGTGGAAATTCTTTACACCATTGTAGATTAGGAACTCTGTAGCTTATGAAGTTTTAGAGAGGGAGCATTGAGTTTAAGTGACTTGTTCAAATTTACGAAGAAAGTATGTATCAGAAACAGGATTTGAACTCATATCTTTCCTAACTCCTAAGCTGCCTCTATATTACCACCATGTCTCTCTCTCTCTCTCTCTCTCTTTTTTTTTTTGATTAGGCAATGGGGTTAAGTGACTTGCCCAGGGTCACACAGCTAGTAAGTGTTATGTGTCTGAGGCCAGTTTTGAACTCAGGTCCTCCTAAATCCAGGGCCAGTGGTCTATCCACTGCACCACCTAGCTGCCCCCATGTCTCTCAATTAATATGCACTATATAGCAATTATTTTATGTTAAATCATTAAGTTTATGGGTAAAGAGTTTAATAGCATTTAGTGCAAAATAAATAAGCTACAACAATGAACATTTCACACATCTCAAAAACATAAGAAATGTAAATCCATATGACAATCTTCACTAGAACAGAGGGCTGACCGGCCTAGGTACTAGAAGAGACGCTGAGTATGGTTCCTGTCTGCAAAGAGCTTACTTAGAGGTTTCTGTTGGATGTAAATCATCCCCCTGTGGTTATATATTTATTAGTAGAAAGCTCTTAAGTGCAAAACACTCAGAGAAATCACCATCTCCTACAGAAAAGAAGCATGATGGCAAGAGAAGACCAACAGACAGGGTTAGGAGTGAGAAGATTAATTCTACAGTAAGTAAAGATTTAGAAAACACAAAGAGGTCTCGAAGTAGCAGTCAATCACATCATATCAGACAAGGAAAAGGAAGACCTAAAAGTACATCTATATAGCAATTATAAAATGATGTCACATGGATTTCTGTGGTAGATACTAGCTATTTAGATGTCATATGTATACATATATACATACATATATACAATATATATTTTATAATATAATATATATCTTATATATTATAATAATTTATACATTATATTGAATATTATATATTATATATATATATTGCGTGTGTGTATGTGTGTGTACACACACACAAAATGTGGTCACATCTATTATCCATAGATCAATCCAATGAACAAACAAGCATTTAATAAGCTCCTATTCTGCTCCAGCTACTCTCTTAGGCTCTGGGAATACAAAGACAAAAGGAAAATAGTCCCTGCCCTCAAGGAGTTGACAGTTTACTAGACCAACAAGCTAGAGTATTGTCTATAGGTACATATGAAATATAAGGTGTCCCAAAAGTCTTAGTGCAGTAAGGTTTGAACTTAAAACTGCACTAAGACTTTTGGGACACCCTTAATCAAACCAGACATAAGGCAGTTTTTGACAGCAATGAACTCACAGCGTGGGGAGTCAAAGAATTTGAGAGTTGAAAAGGACTTCAGGAACCATCTAGCTCAGCCCTTTTATGAAAACAATCCCTACATGCTTGACTAGAGGTCATTATCCAGCCCCTTGCTCGAAGACCTCTGAGGAGGGAGAAAACCACGGACTGTGGGGGCAGGCAGTCTGCCCTAATCGTTAGGAAGTTCTTACTGACATCCAGGCTAAATTTGCTTCTTTGCGGCTTCCACCCAGGACTCCTCCTTCTGCCCTCATCATGGGTAGCATTTATGTAGGGCTCTAAGGTTTGCAAAATTATCTCATTTGAGGCTTGAAACAGCCCTGTGAGGTAGGCGCTATTTATCATCCCCATTTTACAGAAGAGGAAACTGAGGCTGACGGAGGTTAAGTGACTTGTCTAGGGTCACCCAGCTAGAGAGCGTCTGAGTTGGGATTTGAACTTGGGTCTTCCTGCCTTCAGGCCCAGTGCTCCGTGAACCATGGCACCCCCTAGTTGCCTCAGACACTTGCAGTGTCAAACACAACAAGCCCAATTTCTCCTCTTCGTGACAATTCTTCAGGTGCTTGAACACAGCTAGCATTTCCCTGCTGAGTCTCCTCTTCTCCAGGGTAAGGCAAATTCAGTTCCTTCAACTAATCTTCGTATGATATGGACTCAAGACCCTTTGCAACTTCAGTTGATCAATGCTGGACACTCTCCAGCTTATCAAAATCATTCTTCTTTTAAAAAATGTATTATTTATTTATTTATTGTTAGCATTCTTTTCCTTTTAAGTTTTGAATTCCAAATCTCTCTCTCCTTCCTACCCCCTCCCCAACCCATTGAGAAGGCAAGCAATAGGATATCAATTACACATATGAAATCATGAAAGGTATATTTCCGTATTAGCCATATTTCAAAAAAAAGCAAGAAAAATTACAAAGTGAGAAAATTATACTTCAATTTGCACTCAGAGTTCATCACTTCTCTCTGAAGGCAGAAAGCATTTTTTCGTCACGAATCCTTTGGAATTGGCTTGGATCGTTGTACTGATCAGGGTAGCCAAATCTTTCACAGTTGATTATCATTGCAATATTGCTGTTACTGCGCATAATGCTCTCTCAGTTCTTCTCACTTCACTTTGCATCAGTTCATATAGGTTTTCCCAGGTTTTTCTGAAACCACCCCCCTTGCCACTTCCCACAGCCTAATAGTATTCCATCACAATCATATGCCACAACTTGTTCAACCATTCCCCAACTGATAAGCAACCCTTGATTTCTAATTCTTTGCTATCACAAAAAGAGCTGCTATAATTATTTTTGTACATGTAGGTTCTTTTTCTTTTCCTTTGATCCCTTTGGGATACAGACCTAGTCATGGCTGGGTCAAAGGGTAGGCACAGTCATATAGCCCTTTGGATTCAGTTCTAAATTGTTCTCCAGAACAGTTGGGCCAGTTCACAACCCCACCAACAATTCATTAATGTGCCTATTTTTTCCTCATCCTCTCCAGCATTTGTCATTTCTGACAGGTGTGAGATGGTACCTCAGAATTTTGTTTTAATTTGCGTTGCTCTAATCAATAGTGATTTAGAGCACTTTTTCATGTGACTATAGATAGGTTTGATTTCTTCTTTTAAAAACTGCTTGTTCATATCCTTTGACTATTTATCAATTGGGAAATGGCTCTCATTTTTATAAATTTGACTCAGTTCCATACTCAGTATATATTTGAAAAGTGAGACCTTTATCAGAGAAACTTGCTATAAAATTTTTTATATTGCTTCATTGTCTATGGTACCTTTTAGCAAAATGTAGTTTCCCTGATTATCCCTCTTAATTAGGTTGATTTTTGTTTTTACTTTGTCTGAGATCATGTTTACTGCCTTTGCCTTTTTTTAATTCTGCTGAAGCATATTAGATTCTGCTCCAGCCCTTCATTTTAACTCTGTGTCTGTCTCTCTATTTCAAGTGTGTCTCATGTAAATAACTCACTGTTGGATTCTGGTTTCTAATCCATTCTGCTATTTTCTTCCATTTTATGGGTGAGCTTATTCCATTCACATTCACAGTTACGATCATTATGTGTTTCCCTCCATCCATTTTCTTCTGTTTCTTCTTGTTCTCTGTCTTTTTATCTTCTCCCTCCTCAAAAATCTATTTTGCTTCTAACCACTGCCTTCCTTAATCTGTCCTCCCTTTTATTTTCCTCTTCCCCTTTCTTTTATCCCCTTGCCCCCATATTTCCCTATTGGGTAAGTTACATTTCTACATACAATCGAATGTTGTGTGTACACACGTACATACACATATATATGTATGTATATATATTCTTCCCTCTTTGACCAATTCCAATGAGAATGAGGTTCAAACATTGACTACCATGCCTCGCCATGTCCCTCCTCTATTGTAAAAGCTCTTCCTTGCACACCTCTTTTTTATGTGAGAAAATTTTCCCCATTCTAACTCTCCCTTCTCCCTTCTCTCAATGCATCCTTCTTTCTCATCCCTTCATTTTTTTTTAGATCATTCCAACATAATCGACTCATATTCATGCCTTCTAGCTATGTAAACTCCTTTTAACTGCCCTAATAATGATAAAGTTCTTAGGTGTTAAATGTGTCATTTTCTCAAATAAGATTATAAACAGTTTAACTCTATTGGGACACTTATGATTACTCTTTCATGTTTACCTTTTTATGCTTCTCTTGAGTCCTGTATTTGAATATCAAATTTTCTACTCAGCTCTAGTCTTTTCATTAGGAATACTTGAAAGTCCTCTAATTAAATATCCATTTTTTCCCCTGAAGGATTATACTCAGTTTTTCTGGGTAGCTTATTCTTGGTTGTAATCCTAGCTCCTTTGCCTTTTGGAATATCATATTCCAAGCCCTCTGCTCCTTTAAGGTGGAAGCCACTAAATCATGTGTGAGCCTGAGTGTGACTCTGTAATAGATGAATTGCTTTTTTTCTGGCTGCCTGAAGAATTTTCTCTTTGACCCAGGAGTTCTGGAATTTGACTATAATATTCCTGGGAGTTTTCATTTGGGGATCTCTTTCGGGAGATGATTGGCAGATTCTTTCAATTTCTATTTTACCCTCTGAATCTAAGATATTGGGGCAGTTTTCCTTGATAATTTCTTGAAATATGATATCTAGGCTCTTTCTTTGATTGTGACTTTCAGGTAGTCCAATCATTCTTAAATTATCTCTCCTTGATCTATTTTCCAGATCAGTTGTTTTTCTGATGAGATGTTAAATATTTTCTTCTATTTTTTTCATCCTTTTAACTTTGTTTTGTTTCTTGATGTCTCATGGGGTCATCAGCTTCCGCTTGACCAAATCTAATTTTTAGGGAATTATTTTCTTTGTTGGGATCTTTGTATCTCTTTTTCAATTTGGCCAATTCTGTTTTTTTTAAGGAGTTCTTTTCTTAAGTGAATTTTTGTGCCTCTTTTACCATTAGGCCAATTTTGTTTTTAAAAGGTGTGATTTTCTTCAGTAATTTTTGTGCCTCTTTTTACCAAGCTATTAATTCCCTTTTGATAATTTTCTTGCAACACTCATTTCTTTTCCCAATTTTTCCTTTACTACTTTTATCTATTCCTTTAACTCATCCAGGAATTCTTGTTTGGCTTGGGTCCCATTAGCATTTTCTTTAAGGCCTTGTTTTTAGTTGCCACATTTTTGTCTACTTCTGAGTTCATGTCTTGGTCTTCCCTGCCACCATAGTAGCTTTTTATGGTCGAGTTCCTTTTTTGTTGTTTGCTCATTTTTCTAGCTTTTTTTTTTTACCTTTGAACTTTATGTAAAAGTTGGACTCTGCTCATCTGGGAGTGGGGAGGCATTGTTCCATCCTTCAGACTTTTTTTGTGCTGCTGTTTTGACAGCTAGTTCTGGGGGTCTGCAAAAGGTATGGTCACTGTTCTGTGGTCTTTACCCAGGAAGGGCTTTGATCCCCTGCTACCACATTAGTTTTCCCTTTGCCTTAGAATTGATGCAGGGACCCTGCTCTCTTGTAAATGATCACCAGTGCTACCATCTACCCAAGAAATGTGACCCAGAATTGCCTATGTGCAATAGAGTTGCCAATCAGTGCCAGCTGTACCCAGTGCCAGTAAAGGTCTCTTATAATCTCTTTCTGACCAATTGTCCAACTCCTTTACCTTATCTCTAGGCTGAGAGCTCTTGAAGCTGCTGCTGCCACAGCTACCATTGCTTCCACTATATAAGTGGGCCCCAAACTTTTCCTGCTGACCTCCTAAGTTTTCTTAGGCCAGAAAAAATGTCTCACTCTAACTTTTTCTTGACCCTGCTGCTCCAAAATTTGATTTCAGGTGTTATTTAAATTTGTTTTTGTTTTTTGGTATTTTAAAGTTGTTTGGAGGGGAATGTTGGGAGAGTTCAGCTAAGTTGCTTCTAATCCGCCATCTTGGCTCTGTTCCCCACCCCAAATTATCCCTAAACTACAGCACGCAGAATTGAACCTAATACTCTAGATGTGCCCTGACTATGGTAGAATGCTGAGGGACTAGCACCTCAATCTTCCTAGAGGCCATGTCTCTCTTAAAGCAGCCCAAGATTGAATTTGCTTTGTGGGCTGCCATGTCACATTATTGACTCATATAGAACTTCATATCTACTAACCTCCCCCACCTCCCACCCCGAGATCTTTTTTAAACAGACAGTTGTCTAACCATGTACCCCACATCTTGTACTTGTGAAGTCATTTTTGAATCTGAGAAATACACCACATACAAGCATACATATAAAGAAAATCAATACAAGGTGGTTTGGGAGGGAGGCCACCAGCAGTTGAGGAATCAGGAAAGGCCTCATGTAGAAGGTGTCACTGAAGCTGCTTCATGAAAGAAGGGAGGGCATTCTAGGCATGGGAAATGGTGACTCCAAGAATACAGAACCAGAAGATGCACTGGTGGGTCTGCAAAGCATTTTGTAAACCTTAAAGGGCTATGTCAATGCTAACTATCACTCATTACTGGGAAAATAAAGAAGGCATTTGGCTGGATTTTAGAGTGAAGGAAGGAGAGTGGTAGATATGGAGGCTATAATAATCAGATGAGATCAAGTTGTGGAATGCCAAAAAAATTTATATCAGAACCCCAAGGCATTATCTGCCTTCCCATTCACTCATGGCTACAGAATAGGGTGGGTTCCAAAGATGGCTCCATGAACTCAGGTTGTCACATCACTGCCTTATTGGGCAGTGCCTGGAGGCCCCTCTACAAGGTACCTTCCTATATATAGTCAGATCTTAGAAAGAAGTGATGAGCCTCAGTTCAGGCTATGAAAGGAAAGCAGATAGACTGAGTTATGACCATGTCATGGTAGAAACCAATATTCTAGTTTGGGGAGAACAGTATAAAGGTGTGTATGTGTGTATATGTATATATACTTATTATCTGGGTTGGCCTTTTGAGCATGCCCAGCTTGGCTGACATGGGGCCCATTGTGTCTTCTACTATGTGAATGGGAGTAGCCTCCTTGATTGACTGCCCATGTTTTTAAAAGATGGTGGAAAAGAGAGGGAACAGCTCAGTCTTGCCATTTTTAAAGATGCAAACAACCAATCAAAGAAGCTACCCCCATCCACATGGTAGGGTACACAATGGACTCCACATTAGCCCAACTGGATGTTCTCAAAAGTCCAGCTAGGGTTACATATGTGCATGCATGTATGTTACATGTTACATATGTATATACACATGCATGTACATGCATATGCACAAACACTTTATACAGTATTTCATATAGAAATACATTTGTATATGTGCATGCATATGTATGTATACGTATATACGTATATTATGTATGCGTCATCTGACTATAAACATATACGTAGTTATACATAACATCAAATAAAACTGTCCAATCTGAGGGCTATTTGACAATGGAAACTTTGACACTTGGAATCTTTTGCAAAAGGATTTCATGAGCTACATGCAAGATCTGACTCTATCATTCATTTTGCTTAGCTAATCACATGTTCTGATTTGTAAGCTAGTTTTCCTTCAGGAAAATGTGCAAATCCCGTAAGATGAGGAATCTTTGGGGATGATAGAGGAAAGGGTGTATCACATTAGCCAAGTCCCATCTATTAGGAGTATCTCTAGTGTTTCATGTTGTTGTCTGTCCTTCATCTTTGAATAGGATCAATGACATCATGGGGTGATGTCTTGACTTCTTTATGAATTAGATTTAAGTGAGTCAGTGTTGCAGTTATTTGCCTCACTCTCTCTTCTAGAGTCATCGAAATTCAGTAGCAAGACAAAAGTCAAGACAGCTGGAGATGGCCCTCAATGCATTGGATGACCTTGGTGTCTTTGATTTCTGACCAACCTCTAAGTGCTCCCCAGTGCCTAATTCAGCTACTTTCACAGCCATTGGAACAAATCGTTCTCATCTGTTTATTCCACCAGGGAAAGTTTTCACATGTTTGGAGTAGACACCCCTCTAACTTACCAAAAGGTTTGAGGTCCATTGGTTATCCTCAACCAGGGTTAGCCCATATACTGCTAAGAGATGGACACCAAAGGGGAATGAGCAGCTCTGAAAAGGACTTGGCAAGCCTTCACATCAGAAGTGCCAGTCCTCCTTGGACACCCCATACAGCAGTGTTTCGTAAACACTTGTTGACTGAGTACCATATTCTAGGCCAGCACTCTCCCCTGTTGGGGAAATCATGGCATAGGATTAATGATGGAGCACTTGAGGACTTTTGGTCCAAAGCTGTTCCCATCTCAGTCTGCTGATGTTTGACTCTGTGAGTAGAGGCAGAGTGAAGCAGAAGGGCTCCTTCATCCATACCCAACCCGCCCATGTGTCCATGTAACCAAGTGTACATAAAATGTTATGTTAAAATTTGATCATGTTTTTTATATGTAAGACAGAACTTTCCATACAATAGGCATCTAATAAATGCTTATTTGTGTTCAAGTGCTTGAGGAATGGGGTGTTCTGATTTTCTGAATGTGCTGGTTAATCTAGAAAACTCTATTTCAGCTCCCAGGGTGTAGGTGTCCCCAGTAATTGCTACCATTTATAGAATGCTTTAAGGTTTGCAGAGCACTTTATGGATGTTATCTCAACTGATCCTCACAACGACCCTGGGAGGTGGGTACTATTATTATCCCCATTAGCAGATGAGGAAACTGAGGCTGATGGGTTAAGTGACTTGTCCAGGGTCATATAGCTAATAAGTACCTAAGGCAAGATTTGAACTCAGGTCTTCCTGACTCCAAGCCCAGTGCTCTTATTACACTCATTATCTAGCTGCCATCTATCTATCTAGACAAAAAATTCTGTCCGGGGTTTTCTAATGTTCTCTCTCTGTATCTACTCTCTTGGCAATCTCATTGATCCCAATAGTTTTAATTATTATTTGTACACAAATGACTCCTAGATCTATATATCTTGTTTATGTATCTCATCAGATCTATAAATCTTATCTGGTCCTTGTTGCTCTCCTGACCTCTATTTTCACATCACCAACCAATGTCCAATAAAAATTGGACATTTTCAACTGGATGACCCTGAGGCATCTTAAACTCAACATGTCTTAGACATAGTTCATTACTTTTTCTCCTAAAACCTAACCTTCTTCATAATTACCCTAACTCTGTTGAGGGCACCATCATATTTTTAGTTATCCACGTTCATTCCATTGGAGTCCTCTTTCACTCCTTACTCTCCCTCACTTCCCATAACCAATCATTGCCAAGTTTTGTTGATTTTACCTACAAAACTTCCTTTTTATCATTCTCCTTTCCTCTTCATGGCCACCACTCTGCTTCAGGCCCTCATTATATCTTGCCTGGACAATTATCTTCTAATCATTCTCCCGAGTCTCCCTTCTCCAGCCATCCTTCATAAAGCGGCCAAATTGATTTTCTTAAAGTACACCTTTGACTCTGCTATTCCCCTGCCCAAGAAGCTACAGTGACTCCCCTTTTTTTGTCATTTTGCATGTATCCTCCAACCCATCACCTCCCATTTTCTCCTGCATATCACCCCCACAATCGTCTTTCTCTTTCTCTAATCTTCAATCTTTCCCTATCTGCTGGTTCCTTCCTTATGGCCTTTTACACACACCTGAGTCTCCTCTTAAAAGCATTTACTAGATCTTATCATCCTCCTAAGCTGTCATCCTTTATATCTCTTCCCTTCCATATCCAACTCCCACAAAAAGCTGTTTATAAGTTGCCTACACTTCCTCTCCTCTAAACCTTTTGCAATTGAATTTTTTATCTCATCAACCACAACTGCTCTCTCCAAAGTAATCAATGATCTCTTAATCAATTTGAAGGATCCTCATCCTTTCCCATCTCTCAGAAGCTTTTGATACTGTTGACCATGCTCTCTTCCTGGATTGTCTCTTCCCCTCTAGGTTTTCACTACTCACTCTTGGCTCTCATCTGGGCCTGTCTGTCCATTTCTTCTTAGCCTCATTGGCTGGTTCATCATCCATATCATGCCCTTTAACTGAGTATGTACTCCAAGAGTTTGTCCTGAGCCCCCTTATCTTCTCTCTCTATACTTTCTCACTATATGCAGTGGGTTTAATTATTATCTCTATGTAGATGATGCCAGATCTATATATTCAGCCCTGTTCATTCTCCTGAACTCTAGTTATTCATTTCCAATGGTTTATTTGACATTCCAAACTGGATATCCTATAGACATTTCAAACTCAATATGTCCAAAACAAAATTCATTATCTTTCCCCCAAAACCTATCCCTCTTCCTAATTCTATTCTTTTTTTTGTACATATGTGATGTATTGTTGTTGTTGTTCAGGCATGTCCGACTCTTCATGACCCCATTTGGGGTTTTCACGGCAAAGACACTGGAGTGATTTGCCTTTTCCTTCTCCAGATGACGAAAATGAGGCAAATAGGGCTAAGAGATTGCCTAGGGTAACACAGCTAATAAGTGTCTGAGATCAGATTTTAACTCAGGTCTTCCTGACTCCAGTTCCAGTACTCTATCCATTGCACCACCTGGCTGACCATGTGGTATATACTATATGTGGTATATAAGATATGTGTTATATACTATGCTAATATATAGGCATGTTTTCTCCTCTAATAGAAGATAAACTCCTTGAAGTCTGGAACCATTCATTTTTGTCTTAGTATCCCTGGGGCTTAGCAGAGTGCTTGACATACAGTAGGTGCTTAATAAATGCTTGTTGACTGCTTGACTTATGATGAAATACAAAGTCCTCTTTTAAAGCTTTTTTTTAAAGAGTTTTTAAAGCCCTTCACAGTCTGCTCCAACCAGTCTTTTTAGACTTATCTTACCCTCCTCCCCATATGCATTCCACATTCTATACTTATTCTCCATACACGACTTTCCATTTTCCACCTCCATTCTTTCGCACAATCTTTTCCCCAGGTGAGGAATGTTTTCCCTTCTCACCTTTGTCTTTCAGAATCCCTAGATCTCTTCCAGACTTAGCTCAAGTGTCATTTCCTACATGAAGCCTTTCTTGATACGCCCACTTAACTGTTAGGGTTCTCCCTCTGCCCCAAATTACTTTGCATTTGTATTTACTTGCTTATGTACACATTGTTTCCCCCAAGCTCTTTGAGGGCTGGGAATATTTCATTCTTGTCTTTGTAAAGCACCTACCACAGTTCCTGATATATAGGGAAGGGATCTGGGATTGCATTGACATAGAGAACTTTGGAAGAAATTCCCTCTTCCAATGCAGGCTGGCATCTTCTCTCTAATTTATAGTTGGAGAATTGTCTGGAACCCTGGGAGGTTATGTGATTTGTCCAAAGTGATAGGGCTTGAACCCAAGTCTTCCTAGCTCTGAGACCAGTTCTCTTTTTATACCATGTTGCTTTTTTCCTGGCAAGTAGTAGGTGTTTAATAAATGATTACTGAATCAAACTGAATTGGTTGTAATAGGAGTAGAGATTAGGGACAGAGGTACATGTTTCTTCCTTGTTGCTCCTAAAATGATAAAATGTCTTTTTTTTTTTGAGAGGCAATGGGGTGAAGTGACTTGCCCAGGGTCACACAGCTAGTAAGTATCGTGTCTGAGGCCAAATTTGAACTCAGGTCTTCCTGAATCCAGGGCTGGTGAGAGCAACATCCACTGTGCCATCTAGCTGCCCCAATGAATACTTGGCTAAGCCAGGAAGCCAATTGTATATGCCCATTTTTTTTTTTTTTTGCTTTTTTGGTGAGGCAATCAGGGTTAAGTGACCTGCCCAGGGTCACACAGCTAGTAAGTGTCAAGTGTCTGAGGCTGGATTTGAACTCAGGTCCTCCTGACTCCAAGGCCAGAGCTCTAATGATAAGATGTCTTGTGGTCCTGATTACAGAGACCTCAACTAGGAGATAGTAATGGAAGAGGAGGATGGTAAAGATGGACAAAAAAAGCAGAGAGAGAGAAAGATACATTGAGAGATTGAAGAGTAGAAAAAGCAGGAGATAAGAAAGGAAAGCGAAAGGGAGGAACAGAGAGGAAAGGGAAAGGAAAGAGAAGGACAGAGAGAGAAGTGGCTAGCTACTTTTTTATTTTTTAATTACCTTTTCATGTTTAAAATTTTTTCTTTTTATTATGAACTTAATCACCAACAAACACAAACATTTAGATACATACAAAGAGCAAGAAAAAGGATTGCATAAGGAGCTGTGAACTTCTGTTTATAGTTTTTTGCAATATAGTAGTAACAACAGTATAGGTAGTAACAAAATTGGTTGGTGTTCCCTTCTGCTTGTCTTTTTTTCTGTATATTTTACTACATTATTGACACTTTTCTTTTTTCATTTCTATCACTACCATCACCTTCTTTTCCAAATATATCCCTCCCATCTTCACTCCTAGCAAACCATCCTTTGTAACAAAGAATAAAAAAGGTAGAGAAAAAAAGTAAGTTCAGCTAAACTAACCAACACATCAACTAAGCAATCATTCGTACCAATTTCCCATCTCTTCAAAGAAAGGAGGTCATTGCATTTTTTTCATCTCTTCTCAGACCAAGCTTGATCATTATAATTATGTAACATTCAAGGTTTTTTTTCTCTTTTTAGTTCTTTCCATTTATGTTATTGAAATAATTGTATATACCATTTTTCTCATTCTGCTTTTTAAACTCTGCATCAGTTCATGTAAATCTTCCCATGCGTCTCTGAATTCTTGATGTTTCTTGTTCCTTACAGTGCAGTAATATTGTATTACATCCACATACCACGGTTTGTTTAGCCATTTTCTAACAAGTGGGTATCTACTTTGTTACCACAAGTGTTGCTATGAATATTTAGGTGTGTTTGGGGCATTTCTATCTTTTACCTCTTTGAGGGAATATGCCTAACAATCAGATCTCAGGGCCATTTTACCCACTCATTTTAGTGTAATTCCAAATTGCATTCCGGAAGATTTTTTACCATTTCACAAGTCCAACTGATGGTTATAATTGTAATTTATTCTAAACTTCATATTCATCCCATATGTTGCTTACCATCATTTGAGGTAAGTGGATCAATAAACCTCACATACTCAGCAACTAAGTAAGCAAAGGCTGCTCCTTATAGAGCAGTAGGATGTATGATTGTCAAGAAGTCTGGTACCCATCACCAGAGGTCATATTTATAGGACTTAGAGCTGGAAGGAAACTTTGAGATCTTCTAGCCCAACTCCATCATTTAATAGATGAGGAAACTGAGCCCTGGAAGGATGAGGTGAGTTTGACTTGTCCAAGATCACCCAAGTAGTATATAAAATGACCGGGATTCTAAGTTCTCTGACTTAGAATGAGATGCTCAGTCAACAGTCTCTTACATTTGTAGAACATTTTCACATCCATTATTCATACCATAGCCCATGTGGTAGGTATGGCAAGTACAGGTATCCACATATTACAGATAAGGACACTAAGGCCCTGAGAGGTAACGTGATTTACCTAAGGTCCTAGAGCCAGTATGCAACAGAGTCTGGATTTGAATCTGGGTCTTTAAACCCTGGGGCAGCTAGGTGGTGCAGTGTATAGAACTCCAGGCCTAGAGTCAGGAAGACTCATCTTTCTGAGTTCAAATCTAGCCTCAGACACTTATTAGCTGTGTAACCCTGGGCAAGTCACTTCACCCTGTTTGTCTCAGTTTTCTCATCTGTAAAATGGACTGGAGAAGGAAATGGCAAACTATTCCAGTATCTTTGCTAAGAAAATCCCAAAAGGGGTCAGGAAGAGTTGGACATGACTGAAACAACTGAACAACAAATCAGTTAGATTCTCTTCAACTCATTTTCATAAGAGGCTGAGCAAGATAGAGCTAATTGGGGAGCAAACAACTCCATCATTCTGCATCAGGAGACTTTGACAACTGAGATCTATGCTACCAGCCCTGCCTAGCTCCTAACTGTCTGGGGCAGGGGTGGGGAACCTGTGGCCTCAGGGCCATAGGTCACCCTCTAGGTCCTTGGCTGTGGCCTTTTGACTGAGTCCAAGTTTTACAGAACAAATCTCTTTATTAAGGGGATTTGTTCTGTGAAATATGGATTCAGTCAAAGGGATGCACTTGAGGACCCAGAGGGCCACCTGTGGCCTTGAGGCCACAGATTCCCCATTCCTGGGGCAATCACCACCTCTTTGAGCTTCAGTTTCCTCATTTGTAAAAATGAGAAGGCTTGGGGCAGCTAGGTGGCACAGTGGATAGAGCACCACCCCTGAAGTCAGGAGGACCTGAGTTCAAATCCAGTCTCAGACCACACACTTGACACTCACTAGCTGTGTGACCCTGGGCAAGTCACTTAACCCCAATTGCCTTGCAAAAAAAAAATGAGAAGGCTAGATAAAATGTATTTAATAATATTTTTCAGCCCCACAACCCATGAGTCTATATAATTCTATGCTCCATACCACGGACCTTCAAAAATTAAAAAAAATTAAAAAAAATTTTCTATTTGGGAACTTAAACTGCTTCCGTGTCAATTAGCAAACTCATGTTAAGAATTTGTTTTATTTTTTGAAATATGTACTTTTGTAATTCCATGGCCTTTGAATTCCAGGATCATTTTTCTGTGTCTTTACTTATGAGGTTTCTCTCAGGCAGAGAGTAGCTTTGAAAGTTCATATTGAGGCTAAGCAACCACCAGAGACGCCACTAACAGGCCTGAGGAGGGAGAACAGAGGAAAGTGAGGAAAAAACATTCTCTACTAGGGCATGAGTAGTAGAATTAAAAGATGTTCACTTGTATCACTGTCAATCTAAAGAATTGTCAGGAAGAAGAGAGTAAGGCAACATCAGCAGTGGCTGTCCTGGCACTGTACTCCACATAGCCTCAGATATAGCCCTTTAAGTAATCACGAAAAGAAAAAAAATGACATTATAAATTACATTGGAGATACCATTTAATGTCTTAAAGATACATTCCCTTCCATATCTAAAATCTTGATGTGGATGTCAGGGTAGCATAAGTGAAAAAAGTCCTGAGTTTGAAGTCAGAACACTAGGCTTTGTACTGACCACCTGGGTGATCCTAGGTAAATCACTTCACTTCTCTGGGATTCAGTTTCTACATCTGCAAAATGAGGGAGTTGTACTCAGTGACTCCCAAGTTCCTTTCCAACTTTTTTTTTTTGGTTAGGCAATTAGGGTTAAGTGACTTACCCAGGGTCACAAAGCTAGTAAGTTTCAAGTATTTGGTCTGAGGCCAGATTTGAACTCAGGTCCTCCTGACTTCAGGGCCGGTGCTCTATCCTCTGCACCACCTAGCTGCCCCCCAATTCTTGATCTATAGACCTACAACCTGGCTTTGGATTCTGCCTTTGCTTCTCAGGTGAGTGATGATGGTGGGTGCTTGTGCTCACATGGGGTAGAGCTCTGTGTGTGTGTGTGTGTGTGTGTTTGTGTGTGTGTATGTTTCATTGTATCAGTTTAGGGACAGAAACCTCCCTTCTTCCCATGATGGAAACTGAGGAAATCACACAGGAGCTCCAGCATGGCTTTAGTGTCTTCCAGAAGATGGAAGTACCTAGCTTGGAGAGGATAACGTGCTTAGTAGTTAGATGAAGATGGTCACTTGCTTTGTTAACATATTTAACATAAAAAAAATACACAGAAGATAGGAGAAGGAAATTCTGAAGGTGGTATGGATAAGAAAGGCAGTGTTTGTACTACCATGATAAATTTGATGTATACGGGCAGAGCCAAGATGGCGGAGGGAAAGCAGTGACTTCTTGAGCTCTCCCCCAAACTCCTCCAAATACCTGTAAAAAATGACTCTAAACACATTCTAAAGCAGCAGAACCCACAAAAAAACAGAGTAAAACAAATTTCCAGCCCAAGACAACCTGGATGGCTGAATGGAAAGGTATATCGCACTGGGCTGGGAGAGGAGTGCAGTTCAGCATGGGCGCGCAGGCTGCAGCGACCCTGGAGCAGGCCTCAGAGGACTGAATTGTGGGTAGCTGTGGCGGTTTCCAGAATTCTCAACCCAGGAACGCCAAAGACAACTTAGAGGGTCAGTGGTAAAAGTCTGTGACTGCGGTGAGAGAAGAAGTTAGGTCTCAGCCACCCCCAGGGCCGTGGCTGTTTCCTGAGCTTCCGGCCCACAGACTGAGGGGGAATCGAGTGGCTGATCAGAGGGAGATTGTAGGGATCTCTTTGCCAGTGCTGAGGCAGGGATCTCTTTGCCAGTGCTGAGGTAGGAATCTCTTGCTTTGCCCGTGCTTGGATCTGGGTCACAGTTCTGAGGGGAGGTCCTGGGGCAAGGAGGAGCGCTGGTGTGGTGGAGCTTGTTGTGGCAGTGGAGAGAAAACACCTCGACCCTTATCATCGCACCTTGAAAGAACTGAAAATTTTCAGGTCCCTAGAAGTAGCTCTGAAAACAGCTGCACAAACCCCTGAAGCTTGGGACAGTACATTCTCCACATTGGAAACAGACTCTTACCTTAACAAAGAGTTTAAAACTCAAGTAATTGGTTGGGATCATGAGCAAGCAGCACAAAAAGAGTCAGACTATATTATCTTACTTTGGTGACAAAGAAGATCAAAACATACAACCAGAAGAAGAAAACAAAGTCAAAGCTCCTACATCCAAAACTTCCAAGAAAAATATGAATCAGTCCCAGGCCTTAGAAGAGCTCAAAAGGGATTTTGAGAAGCAAGTAAGAGAAGTAGAGGAAAAATTGGGAAGAGAAATGAGAGTGATGCAAGAAAATCATGAAAAGCAAGTTAACAGCTTGCTAAAGGAGACCCAAAAAAATACTGAAGAAAATAACACCTTAAAAAATAGCCTAACCCAAATGGCAAAAGAGGTCCAAAAAGCCAATGAGGAGAAGAATGCCCTTAAAAGCAAAATTGGCCAAATGGAAAAGGAAGTCCAAAAGATTACTGAAGAAAATACTTCCTTAAAAACTAGAATAGAGCAATTGGAAGCTAGTGACTATGAGAAATCAAGACACTGTAAAACAAATCCAAAAGAATGAAAAATTATCTCATTGGAAAAACAACTGACCTGGAAAATAGGTCCAGGAGAGAGAATTTAAAAATTATTGGACTAGCTGAAAGCCATGATCAAAAAAAGAGCCTAGACATCATCTTTCAAGAAATTATCAAGGAAAACTGCCCTGATATTTTAGAACCAGAGGGCAAAATAGAAATGGAAAGAATCCACCAATCTCCTCCTGAAAGAGATCCCCAAAGGAAAACTCCTAGGAATATTGTAGCCAAATTCCAGAGTTCCCAGGTCAAGGAGAAAATATTGTAAGCAGCTGGAAAGAAACAATTCAAATATTGTGGAAACACAATCAGGATAACACAAGATTTAGCAGCTTCTACATTAAGGGACCACAGGGCATGAAATATAATATTCTGGAGGGCAAAGGAGATAGGATTACAACCAAGAATCACCTACCCAGCAAAACTGAGTATAATCCTGTGGGGGAAAAAATGGTCATTCAGTGAAATAGAGGACTTTCAAGCATTCTTGATGAAAAGACCAGAGTTGAATAGAAAATTTGACTTTCCAATACAAGACTCAAGTGGAACATGAAGAGGTAAACAGGAAAGAGAAATCATAAGAGACTTATTAAGGTAGAACTGTTTACATTCCTGCATGGAAAGATGATATTTGTAACTCATGAGACCTTTGTCAGTATTAGGGTAGTTGGAGGGAAAAAATTATATGTATGTATATATAGTTAGTTAGATAGATAGATAGATAGATAGATAGATAGATAGATAGATAGATAGAGGGGCACAGGGCGAGTTGAAGATGAAGGGGTGATATCTGGAGAATAAAATTAAGGAGTGAGAGGATTATGCTTGGAGAAGGAGAAAGGGAAAGGTAGAATGGGGTAAATTATCTCGCAAAAAAACAGAAAAGAAAAGGCTTTTACAGTGGAGGGGAAAAGGGGGGAAGGTGAGAGGGAATGAGTGAATCTTATTCTCATAGGATTTGACTTAAGGAGAGAATAACATACACACTCAACTGAGTATGGAAATCTGTCTTATCCTACAGGAAAATAGGAGGGGAAGGGGACAAGAGAGTAGGGGGATGATAGATATGAGGGCAGATTGGGAAAGGGGGTGATCAGAAGCAAATACTTCTGAGGAGGGACAGGGTCAAAAGAAAGAATAGAATAAATGGAGGGGTGGGATAGGAGTAAGGGAAATAGAGTTAGTTTTTCACAGCATGTCTACTATGGAAGTGTTTTGCATAACTGAACATGTATAGCCTATATTGAGTTGCTTGCCTTTTCAATGAGGTTGGGAGGGGAGGGAGGAAGGGAGAAAATTTAGAACCCAAAGTTTTAAAAACACATGTTTAAAAAAAATGTTTTCACAGGCAACTGGGAAATAAGAAATACAGGAAATGGGGTACAGAAATCTATCCTGCCCTACAGGAAAATAGAAGGGGAAGGTGGGGAGAGATAGCAGGGAAAGCAGACTAGGGGAAGGGGTATTCAGAATTCGTGCCATCTTGGGGTGGGGGGAGGGTCGAGATAGGGTGAAAATTTGGAACTCAAAATTTTGTGGAAGTAAATGTTGAAAACTAAAAATAAATTAATTTAAAAAAATTTTATGTATACGTTAAGAAAAAAAAAAGTTGCCCATGGAAGATTCAGTTTTATATGCAATCTTCTTTATCTTTGCATATGGAAGTTTTCATGCTAGTTGATGACTCATAATAAAAAATGATTTAAAAAAAGAATGTATCCAACTATGAACATGTATTCAGAAGACTCCAGAGTAGGTAGTTTGTGGTGATAAATGAAGGGGAAAAAAATCTGGGCCTCCTCGATAAGTGCATGTTCTAATGGCTGAGGCCTACAATATGCTATAACAGGCTGATGTATGAGTTAATTGAGGAAGAAGTCATTGCATGAGAAGCATGACAGGATGTGAATTGCATTAATTCTCTCTCAGGGTGTGGGCAGAGAGCTAGCAACACAATTAAGAGTAAATTAATAAAACATCCTTAATGCTGAGATGTCTTAATTTGATTAAAGCGCTTTTAATCACACTTTAGGGTGACATTACCCATGCATTCTGCGTCTGGTGAGCTCATTCCACCACTGAGTCTCTCCTCAGCTTCCCTATAACCAATCAGATCCCTGCAGTGTGTCCCTCCTCTCCTCCTCCCCCACCCCTTTTCTGGACAGATGCTGCCATTCAGCATCCCCAGCAGCCAGGACCATGCTGCCTGTCAGTGATCCTTAACTTAGCCTGTGTAGTTAGACACAGCTGGCTACCCACATCCATCTCATCCAAGCCCTTTCAGAATAGGCTGACTATCTTTTAAAGGCCTCTGAACTGAGAAGCTACATAGCAGGTACATGTAGGGGACTAAGGGTCCTGGGGGGCAGAGAGCTGATGCCCACATTTGGTAATACAAACTGGTTTTGTGGGGACTTACTAGGGAGGGTGCCTCCAGGACTGAGGCTGCAGACAATCACCCAGGGATGTTAGGCCCATTTAGTGCTCAGAAACTAAACACAAAATGGAACTCTGGGGAAAAAAAAACAAAACTTGATGACATTTTTAAAAACTATTGCACAAATTCATCAAGCTTATGTGGGGTGAAGGCTGGTAGTAGCAGAGGAGACTGTTTGGATGGATTTTAAATTAAATTTTGTTATTTTTGTAACTAACTGTGTCCAGGATAATTGGACAATTCAATTAACGTTTATTAAGACTATACTCTGTGCAGGGCACTAGGCTAGGCGTGGCACAGGTTACAAAACTGAATAATGCACAGTCCTCATCCTTGAGGATTTCCCTGTCTCATAGGGAGAGATTTGACAACACCACAAATAATTAGGGTACAAAATAGAATGCGATAAATCAGAGATCAGCGAAGTATGGCCTATGGACCTCATCTGGTGCGCCGGATTTGGAACACGGGCTGTAGTTTGCTGACCCCTGTTAAATGCATAGGAGAAGTAAAAAAACAGTGTTATGTTGTCTCTACCTGAGGAAGCACGGATCACCTGGGGGGGGGGTGGAGGGGTATGAGATTAGGGAAGTGTTATTTTGGAGGAGGGGCCTGGCATTTTAATTGAGCCTAATTTTGGCCTTTTATATTATTTTATAATGAAAGCATTGCAGATATCCCATCCTCTTCCTAGAAGATGATACATAAAGTGTACTGGTGTGTGTGTGTGTGGGGGGGGCAGCCGCAATACTTCATGTCAAAGTGTCACTGTCCCCAGCTGGTAGACCAGGAACCACCCTGTGGAGTAGCTCAGGGAACTCCACTGGATTTTTGTCAGTCACTCCCTGGGGGCTGGGTCCCCCTATCATTTCAGTGATCACCCTCTTTCATGCAAGAAATCCCTTCTGCTTTCAAATAGCCCTCCCTGAGGGACCAAGGAGCTCCTGACTTGGATTTAAGAGGCTAACACCAAGGCCAGGAATGTCCAGGATCATCTACCTATGCCATAGACAAGAAGGAACCATTTCTGCCAGGGGAAGGGAGGGCACCTAAGCCTGAGATCTACAGGGAGCCCTCATTGAAAGTCCCAGAGAGGAAGAGGGGGTTCACCATTCAGGATCGAGAATAGAAGCTGTCTCTCTTTAAACTGATGCAGCACCCCACAATTCCTAGGAAATCAACTGGGCAACCCCTGGGGAAACAAAAAGAAAAATGAAATAGTTTCTGACCTCAAGTAGCCTCTAGAATAGCTGGGGGAAAGAACACTCATTGCTCCTAGCTCTAGAGAGAGGTGTCACATCTTTCACATGCCCTACTTGCTCCCCTTTCCTTCAAGTCTTCTCTTCTCCAGGGTAAAGAGCCCCAGTTCCTTCCACCGATCCTCAAATAAGGCTGGAAAGGCAGTTTGGTTTGAGGCTGTGAAGGAACTTCAATGCCAGCTTGAGAAGTTCGTATTTTATTTGGTGGATGTCACAGCCAGAATATTCACCGGGGCCTCCTCATTTCAGGTCCGGTGCTCCTTCCTCCACACTCACTCCACTTCTCAGAAATAGTCTCAAGCTCATTACCACACTGGGCACTTTTCCTTTCAGATTCAGAAAAGGGATAACCAGGCTTCCCGGAGGGTTTACGAAATGACATAAATGGAATGTTTTGGAAAGTTCTCATTAAGTAGGTTAGCAGTGATTGCCTGCAGCCAAGGAAATGTTTCTGAAGCCAGTGAGAGGAAACAGCTCCCCACGCTGGCTGACCACGTGGCCAGGCTCGGTGAGCACAGGAGTCTGGCTCTTACGAGTCCCAGCATCTCTTGGGAGCCCTTGGATGCACTGTTAATTGGGTTAAAACAGCAGCTGTGATTAGTACTAGAGGCAGGGTGTGTTATTATGCTCAGGAGTCCCATCAGGTTGCACAACCAAGCATTGTTGACTTGCTTGGGTCTCTTAGATAACTGGGCATCACCTTAACTGTGTATGGAGTCTATCGTCCTGATGCTGAGAGTCATTTCTGACTGCTCCATTCATGGCCAGGATTTGTGGCAATCTCATTGAGTATCTTAGGAATGTGACAGCTGGCTTTGGGGCCAGGAAGTCATGAATTCAAGTCTCCCCTCTGGCACTTACTGTCTGCAGGATGCTGTGCAAGTCACTTAATTTCTCAGGGCTCTAGGCAACTCTCTAAGAACATAAATTGTACAGAACATACCAACCTGTGCTGGTAGTGGGAAGTTTCCCCTCCTGGGAGTCCCCTATGCTAAGAAAATCACAGGTCCCATCCCTGTTGCTCCCTATGAACCTGGGAGAAATGAAAGGCGAAAATTGTGAAAGCATCGGAATCATACAATCTGACTGTTTGAAGGGATCCCCAAGACGATCTAGTCCAAGCCCCTGTCTAAAAAGAAATTCTTCCCATAACATCCTCAACAGGTGACTAAGCTTCTCCTTGAACACCTCCAGTGAAGGGCAGCTTACTTCTCGCCCAGGCGGCCCATTCTGGGGATGAGCAGCTCTAGTTGTTAGAACCTTCTTTCTATTGAGCTGAAACCTGCCTCCCTCTGTCTCTAGCCCCTCCTCCTAAATCTGGCCTTTTCACCACAGCTCTTCCAAATCAAAGCCGTTGATAAGTCCCTAAGTCTTCTGTTCGCCAGACTAAACATCCCAGAAGGATCCTTCCGATGCTCCTTTTATCGTAGTTCATAACGTAGATTATGAGAAATCGACTAACCCATCTCTGTATGTGGTGTGGGGGAGGGGAGCGGCAGGGTCCGAGCTGGCTTCTCCCTGGGACGGCTGGGACTGGGAAAAAGATCACCGCTGCGCTTCTTGCCTCCTCCTTCAGTCAAGCATTTATCAAGCCGCAGCTGTGTGCCAGGCCCCCTGGTAAGCCCTAGGGATCCCAAGGAAGGCAAAAACTCGCTGCTCCTGAGTAGCTCCGTAGACCATTGGGAAGACACACACAAAGGACTTGGTGCACACAGACAATATACATGAGTGTGCATGCATACATGCACGCACATATTTGTGTATATATGGAGTGTATATGCACACATGTGTGTATGATGTGTACATGCATGTGTGCACACAATATATGTGTACTGTCAGCATATTTTGTACATGGATACATACAATACTATATATGTGCACGCATATCCACATAGATATACATGGATTGTTATGTTTGTATGTACACATGTATGCACTATGTGGGTGTGTGTTCATGTGTATGTGTGTGTACATATGTGTGCACATATGCACATATATATAGGTGCTGTGTTTGTGTTTATATGTGCACATATAAGAGATTTGAAAGAAGCCAGGGAAACCAGGATTCTGAGGAGGGGAAGTCGTTCCAGCCACAGGAGACAGCCCACACAGAGCATGGAATTGGGCAATGGTGTGCTCCCAGTGAGGAGTGTAAATGGGCAAGTGTAGTCGGGTCAGAGAGAATGCAGAGGGAAGCAAGCGGTAAGAAGACTGGAGAGATAATGAGAAGACCCTTAAATGCTAAACAGAAGAAGACCATTAACTTGGAGGGAAACCATGCTGACCAATTATGATTATGCCACTGAGACAGCATGAGAGAGTGAAAAGAACCTTGTTTGAAGACCTCCACAGAGGGAGAACCAGGGTATGTTGGAGCTAGCTTGTATCTGCTTGAGAGAGCCGATCGTTAAATTTTTAGTTTTTTTGTTGTTATTCAGTCACGTCCAACTGTTCGTGACCCCATTTGGGGTTTTCTTGGCAAAGATATTGGAGTGGTTTGCCATTTCCTTCTCATTTTACAGATGAAGAAACTGAAGCAAACAGGCTCAAGTGACTTGCGCAGGGTCACCCAGCTAGTAAGTGTCTGTGACCTTATTGGAACTCAAACCTTCCTGACTCCAGGCCCAGGGCTCTGTTCACTGAGCCACCTAGCTGCCCCCAATTTTCAGTCTAGCATTTGCCAGTTTCCTAGGTATAAAGGCTACCTACCACCTTTTGCCTATGCTACCCTTTCAGAGCTATATTCCAGTTAATATTATCCTACTAAGTCTCATTGATATTTGTCAAATGTTAAATCCAATCCCTTGTGATAGGATCTCAAAGTTAGCCTCCTTGCTGTCCATGATTACATGCCTTGAATATTTCCATACCAGCATCTAAGGCTATGAATTGAATTGCTGGCTACTTTTTGACCCAGTATGGGATTTCCTTGGCAAAGATACTGGAGTGGTTTGCCATTTCCTTCTCCAGTGGATTGAGGCAAACAGAGGTTAAGTGACTTGCCCAAGGTCTCACAGCTAGTAAGTATCTGAGGTCAGATTTTATTTAACTGAGGTCTTCCTGACCCCAGGCCCAGCCCTCTATCCACTGAACCATCTAGTTGACTCTATACTATGTTCTTACCAGCATTTATTAGGTGTATTTCAGCGTGGGCTGGGAGCTTTGTCCTTCCTATATTTTAAGCCATGTTACAGAAATGTGTTAGCCATACAAAGATCTATTATTTATACATTCCTATAGGAGGTAGCTCTTCCATTCCCAGTATTGCCATCCATCTCTTTCCATCCCTTGCTCTCCCCAACCCCCTGCAAAGAAGGGATTTTCAGGCATTTTCTTCCCCTTCCCAGACTCCCCCTAGACCCCCGTTTCCAGTGAGCTGGACCAACAGCTAGGAGGGAACTTAAAGGTCATCTAGTCCAGTTCTTTCATTTTGCAGATGAGGAAACTGAGTCCCAGAGAAGGGAAATAATTTGCCCAAGGACAAACAGAGGGCAAATGACAGAACCAGAATTTGAATTGAGATTCTCTGACTTTGTCTGATACTGTCCCTTTCATAGCTTAGGGTTTATTACTGTGGCTCCACTGAGTTCCCCCTCCTTAGGCTCTGCTAGTAGGTCATGGGAATGTAAGAGCTGGAAGAAACCTTGGAAATCATTTAGTCCAACCCATGGGTCTTTACAAATAAAGGATAAAATACACAAGGTTTAATGACTTGTCCAAGGTCGTGCAAGAAGAACTGAAATCTAATAACTCCCAGCTCTACCTAATAGACTATATGTTGCCTTCCTGATTCTTTATTCTTTTCCCTAAAGCTAGTTTGCATTTCTGCTCAAAAACAGTGTTTAAACATTGTTCAAAATATTGTTTTGTATAAATGGTATAAATCCTTTAAGAACGTTGGGGGGGGGACCTCTTGTTATCTGGGGCAGTTTATGAGCTGAAGTGGGATACTAATTAATTCCAGCTAGTGTATGCAATGAAGTGAGATAAAACTCCGGCTGAAGAAGTCAAAGCTGATGGGGAAGAGGCGGAGGGGAGCAACAGTGTAAAGAGTCTCCTTCCACTTCGGAGAAAGGAGACTTAGGGCACTTTTAAAATTCTCAGTGACATCACATTAGATTATAATTTTTTCTCACTCTTCTGCCGCTGTAAGAAAGGTCATGGGAAATCACAGAGCAGGGGAACAGCCCAGACCCTCCCAGTCAATCTGGGGGGCTGGTTAGGCCAATTGAAACCTTTCCCCTAACCTGCTTGAATAGTCAAGGGAAAGGTTGTTGTGTTTGTCCTTCATTCTCGAAGAGGACCATGACATCAGGGAGTTGATGACATGACTTGCAATTGACTTTTATTTGAGTGAGGGAGGGCTGCACAAGGTCACCAGCCTCACTTTCTCCCCCAGAGTCATCTGGGTCCAGTGGCGCGAAATAGATCAGAATGACTGGAGATGGACCCGCTCGAGGAAAAGTGAATGGGGTTCAAAGATGTTTATTTGACCAGGAAGGAACTTCAGAAATCATCTAATCCAGGGGTGGGGAACCTGCAGCCTCGAGACCACATGTGGCCTTCTAGTTCCCCGGGTGCGGCCTTTTGACTGAGTCCAAGTTTTAGAGAACAAATCTTTATATTAAGGGGATTTGTTCTATGAAGTTTGGATTTAGTCAAAGGGACACACTTGAGGACCTAGAGGGCCACGTGTGGCTTTGAGGCCAAAGGTTCCCCACCCCTGATTAATCCAAAGCCCTCAATTTATAGGTGAGGAACCAATGCCGGGTCTCCAGTGTTCCTGGCTCAACCACAAGACCCACCTAAAGGCCTGTTAGAAGTGATATCTGAGTCTGTCCTAACAGTGAGGACAAGCTGCCAGAGAGGAGTTTGGATTCCAAGCTAAGATGCAGGGTGAGAAACAAAGAAATGTTAAAGATCAATGAGGCACCGAATGGTATATTAAGCATT
>NW_020945197.1:0-26697 GCF_900497805.2 Vombatus ursinus | reverse complement strand
TTGTTTAGAGCCATTTTTTATAGGTATTTGGAAGGGTTTGGGGGGGGGAGAGCTCAAACAAGTCACTGCTTTCCCTCCGCCATCTTGGCTCCGCCCCCTGTCCTTCCTGTCATCATCATTTTCCAACAGAGGAAACTGAGGTTCAGAAACAGAGGCTAAGTGACCTGCCCACAGTGACACTGATCATAGCTGGTGGAGTCCATCCTGGAGCTCAGATCTTTTGACTTCAAGTCCACTGATTAGACCCCTTTTCTCTATGTAGTAGCCAAGCCAGGATTAGAATCCTAGCTACTTATCTCTGCAGTCCTAGAATTTTCCCCTAAGAATGACTGTAGTAGCTGGTTCTTTTGATAAGAAATCCATACTACAGGTGGGGACGATGTAAAGAGGGCAATCCCCCCTTGGGGTAATTTATCCCATATTTGGCATATGGTATTCTCTCCCTAGAGAATAGCCAGCCTGTATTTGACCCATTTGATTATCATCAGTCAGGTTGACTCTCCTAGAGCTTTTGGTCAGGCCAGCATTTGGCGATGAAATTTCCCAGGGAACTCCCCCTGGCCTGAAATTCAAGGCCTTCTAATACCAGAGCTCTGGCTCTGGTGGAGGGCTTTAGATCAGTAGTAGGTGAATGACAAGCCCTCGGCCTATAAATAGACAACTGTTCAATCAGCTTCAGAAAGTTGTTCGTTCCCATTTTGGTCACTTTGCATGCATACACACTCTCCCTGACCCTCCCCTGCCTTCATGCAGGGAGCAGCCCCTCCTTGTCAGGGAAAGACTTTTGCCTGCCCCGTGCACTTGAGAGCTTTCCTCTTCTTGTTATCTGGATGCTGTCTGACTCACTGCCAGTGCTGCTGACACATTCACATTCCTGACTGAAGCAACACAGCTCGGCCCTGGCTTAGGAACAAGGCAAATGATTTGATTCATGGGCCCGGCCTAGCAGCTGCCTGAGATAAACCCAAAGAATGCTCAGAGTGTCACAGAACTATAGAACATCAGAGCTGGAACGGCCCCTAAAGGACATCTAATCTAACATCTTCATTTTCCCCAGGAGAAAACAGAGGTCCCTAAAGGCTGCGTGACTCACCTAAAGTCACACTCCTAGGCCACTGCTCTTTCTACTATACCCTATAGTATTCAGATATTGTTTGGAGTTTTGGAATTTGGGGTGGGGGGATCTAGACTTGTGATGCCTTGGCTTAGAGAACTCCCAGTGTGGAAATTCTTTACACCATTGTAGATTAGGAACTCTGTAGCTTATGAAGTTTTAGAGAGGGAGCATTGAGTTTAAGTGACTTGTTCAAATTTACGAAGAAAGTATGTATCAGAAACAGGATTTGAACTCATATCTTTCCTAACTCCTAAGCTGCCTCTATATTACCACCATGTCTCTCTCTCTCTCTCTCTCTCTTTTTTTTTTTGATTAGGCAATGGGGTTAAGTGACTTGCCCAGGGTCACACAGCTAGTAAGTGTTATGTGTCTGAGGCCAGTTTTGAACTCAGGTCCTCCTAAATCCAGGGCCAGTGGTCTATCCACTGCACCACCTAGCTGCCCCCATGTCTCTCAATTAATATGCACTATATAGCAATTATTTTATGTTAAATCATTAAGTTTATGGGTAAAGAGTTTAATAGCATTTAGTGCAAAATAAATAAGCTACAACAATGAACATTTCACACATCTCAAAAACATAAGAAATGTAAATCCATATGACAATCTTCACTAGAACAGAGGGCTGACCGGCCTAGGTACTAGAAGAGACGCTGAGTATGGTTCCTGTCTGCAAAGAGCTTACTTAGAGGTTTCTGTTGGATGTAAATCATCCCCCTGTGGTTATATATTTATTAGTAGAAAGCTCTTAAGTGCAAAACACTCAGAGAAATCACCATCTCCTACAGAAAAGAAGCATGATGGCAAGAGAAGACCAACAGACAGGGTTAGGAGTGAGAAGATTAATTCTACAGTAAGTAAAGATTTAGAAAACACAAAGAGGTCTCGAAGTAGCAGTCAATCACATCATATCAGACAAGGAAAAGGAAGACCTAAAAGTACATCTATATAGCAATTATAAAATGATGTCACATGGATTTCTGTGGTAGATACTAGCTATTTAGATGTCATATGTATACATATATACATACATATATACAATATATATTTTATAATATAATATATATCTTATATATTATAATAATTTATACATTATATTGAATATTATATATTATATATATATATTGCGTGTGTGTATGTGTGTGTACACACACACAAAATGTGGTCACATCTATTATCCATAGATCAATCCAATGAACAAACAAGCATTTAATAAGCTCCTATTCTGCTCCAGCTACTCTCTTAGGCTCTGGGAATACAAAGACAAAAGGAAAATAGTCCCTGCCCTCAAGGAGTTGACAGTTTACTAGACCAACAAGCTAGAGTATTGTCTATAGGTACATATGAAATATAAGGTGTCCCAAAAGTCTTAGTGCAGTAAGGTTTGAACTTAAAACTGCACTAAGACTTTTGGGACACCCTTAATCAAACCAGACATAAGGCAGTTTTTGACAGCAATGAACTCACAGCGTGGGGAGTCAAAGAATTTGAGAGTTGAAAAGGACTTCAGGAACCATCTAGCTCAGCCCTTTTATGAAAACAATCCCTACATGCTTGACTAGAGGTCATTATCCAGCCCCTTGCTCGAAGACCTCTGAGGAGGGAGAAAACCACGGACTGTGGGGGCAGGCAGTCTGCCCTAATCGTTAGGAAGTTCTTACTGACATCCAGGCTAAATTTGCTTCTTTGCGGCTTCCACCCAGGACTCCTCCTTCTGCCCTCATCATGGGTAGCATTTATGTAGGGCTCTAAGGTTTGCAAAATTATCTCATTTGAGGCTTGAAACAGCCCTGTGAGGTAGGCGCTATTTATCATCCCCATTTTACAGAAGAGGAAACTGAGGCTGACGGAGGTTAAGTGACTTGTCTAGGGTCACCCAGCTAGAGAGCGTCTGAGTTGGGATTTGAACTTGGGTCTTCCTGCCTTCAGGCCCAGTGCTCCGTGAACCATGGCACCCCCTAGTTGCCTCAGACACTTGCAGTGTCAAACACAACAAGCCCAATTTCTCCTCTTCGTGACAATTCTTCAGGTGCTTGAACACAGCTAGCATTTCCCTGCTGAGTCTCCTCTTCTCCAGGGTAAGGCAAATTCAGTTCCTTCAACTAATCTTCGTATGATATGGACTCAAGACCCTTTGCAACTTCAGTTGATCAATGCTGGACACTCTCCAGCTTATCAAAATCATTCTTCTTTTAAAAAATGTATTATTTATTTATTTATTGTTAGCATTCTTTTCCTTTTAAGTTTTGAATTCCAAATCTCTCTCTCCTTCCTACCCCCTCCCCAACCCATTGAGAAGGCAAGCAATAGGATATCAATTACACATATGAAATCATGAAAGGTATATTTCCGTATTAGCCATATTTCAAAAAAAAGCAAGAAAAATTACAAAGTGAGAAAATTATACTTCAATTTGCACTCAGAGTTCATCACTTCTCTCTGAAGGCAGAAAGCATTTTTTCGTCACGAATCCTTTGGAATTGGCTTGGATCGTTGTACTGATCAGGGTAGCCAAATCTTTCACAGTTGATTATCATTGCAATATTGCTGTTACTGCGCATAATGCTCTCTCAGTTCTTCTCACTTCACTTTGCATCAGTTCATATAGGTTTTCCCAGGTTTTTCTGAAACCACCCCCCTTGCCACTTCCCACAGCCTAATAGTATTCCATCACAATCATATGCCACAACTTGTTCAACCATTCCCCAACTGATAAGCAACCCTTGATTTCTAATTCTTTGCTATCACAAAAAGAGCTGCTATAATTATTTTTGTACATGTAGGTTCTTTTTCTTTTCCTTTGATCCCTTTGGGATACAGACCTAGTCATGGCTGGGTCAAAGGGTAGGCACAGTCATATAGCCCTTTGGATTCAGTTCTAAATTGTTCTCCAGAACAGTTGGGCCAGTTCACAACCCCACCAACAATTCATTAATGTGCCTATTTTTTCCTCATCCTCTCCAGCATTTGTCATTTCTGACAGGTGTGAGATGGTACCTCAGAATTTTGTTTTAATTTGCGTTGCTCTAATCAATAGTGATTTAGAGCACTTTTTCATGTGACTATAGATAGGTTTGATTTCTTCTTTTAAAAACTGCTTGTTCATATCCTTTGACTATTTATCAATTGGGAAATGGCTCTCATTTTTATAAATTTGACTCAGTTCCATACTCAGTATATATTTGAAAAGTGAGACCTTTATCAGAGAAACTTGCTATAAAATTTTTTATATTGCTTCATTGTCTATGGTACCTTTTAGCAAAATGTAGTTTCCCTGATTATCCCTCTTAATTAGGTTGATTTTTGTTTTTACTTTGTCTGAGATCATGTTTACTGCCTTTGCCTTTTTTTAATTCTGCTGAAGCATATTAGATTCTGCTCCAGCCCTTCATTTTAACTCTGTGTCTGTCTCTCTATTTCAAGTGTGTCTCATGTAAATAACTCACTGTTGGATTCTGGTTTCTAATCCATTCTGCTATTTTCTTCCATTTTATGGGTGAGCTTATTCCATTCACATTCACAGTTACGATCATTATGTGTTTCCCTCCATCCATTTTCTTCTGTTTCTTCTTGTTCTCTGTCTTTTTATCTTCTCCCTCCTCAAAAATCTATTTTGCTTCTAACCACTGCCTTCCTTAATCTGTCCTCCCTTTTATTTTCCTCTTCCCCTTTCTTTTATCCCCTTGCCCCCATATTTCCCTATTGGGTAAGTTACATTTCTACATACAATCGAATGTTGTGTGTACACACGTACATACACATATATATGTATGTATATATATTCTTCCCTCTTTGACCAATTCCAATGAGAATGAGGTTCAAACATTGACTACCATGCCTCGCCATGTCCCTCCTCTATTGTAAAAGCTCTTCCTTGCACACCTCTTTTTTATGTGAGAAAATTTTCCCCATTCTAACTCTCCCTTCTCCCTTCTCTCAATGCATCCTTCTTTCTCATCCCTTCATTTTTTTTTAGATCATTCCAACATAATCGACTCATATTCATGCCTTCTAGCTATGTAAACTCCTTTTAACTGCCCTAATAATGATAAAGTTCTTAGGTGTTAAATGTGTCATTTTCTCAAATAAGATTATAAACAGTTTAACTCTATTGGGACACTTATGATTACTCTTTCATGTTTACCTTTTTATGCTTCTCTTGAGTCCTGTATTTGAATATCAAATTTTCTACTCAGCTCTAGTCTTTTCATTAGGAATACTTGAAAGTCCTCTAATTAAATATCCATTTTTTCCCCTGAAGGATTATACTCAGTTTTTCTGGGTAGCTTATTCTTGGTTGTAATCCTAGCTCCTTTGCCTTTTGGAATATCATATTCCAAGCCCTCTGCTCCTTTAAGGTGGAAGCCACTAAATCATGTGTGAGCCTGAGTGTGACTCTGTAATAGATGAATTGCTTTTTTTCTGGCTGCCTGAAGAATTTTCTCTTTGACCCAGGAGTTCTGGAATTTGACTATAATATTCCTGGGAGTTTTCATTTGGGGATCTCTTTCGGGAGATGATTGGCAGATTCTTTCAATTTCTATTTTACCCTCTGAATCTAAGATATTGGGGCAGTTTTCCTTGATAATTTCTTGAAATATGATATCTAGGCTCTTTCTTTGATTGTGACTTTCAGGTAGTCCAATCATTCTTAAATTATCTCTCCTTGATCTATTTTCCAGATCAGTTGTTTTTCTGATGAGATGTTAAATATTTTCTTCTATTTTTTTCATCCTTTTAACTTTGTTTTGTTTCTTGATGTCTCATGGGGTCATCAGCTTCCGCTTGACCAAATCTAATTTTTAGGGAATTATTTTCTTTGTTGGGATCTTTGTATCTCTTTTTCAATTTGGCCAATTCTGTTTTTTTTAAGGAGTTCTTTTCTTAAGTGAATTTTTGTGCCTCTTTTACCATTAGGCCAATTTTGTTTTTAAAAGGTGTGATTTTCTTCAGTAATTTTTGTGCCTCTTTTTACCAAGCTATTAATTCCCTTTTGATAATTTTCTTGCAACACTCATTTCTTTTCCCAATTTTTCCTTTACTACTTTTATCTATTCCTTTAACTCATCCAGGAATTCTTGTTTGGCTTGGGTCCCATTAGCATTTTCTTTAAGGCCTTGTTTTTAGTTGCCACATTTTTGTCTACTTCTGAGTTCATGTCTTGGTCTTCCCTGCCACCATAGTAGCTTTTTATGGTCGAGTTCCTTTTTTGTTGTTTGCTCATTTTTCTAGCTTTTTTTTTTTTACCTTTGAACTTTATGTAAAAGTTGGACTCTGCTCATCTGGGAGTGGGGAGGCATTGTTCCATCCTTCAGACTTTTTTTGTGCTGCTGTTTTGACAGCTAGTTCTGGGGGTCTGCAAAAGGTATGGTCACTGTTCTGTGGTCTTTACCCAGGAAGGGCTTTGATCCCCTGCTACCACATTAGTTTTCCCTTTGCCTTAGAATTGATGCAGGGACCCTGCTCTCTTGTAAATGATCACCAGTGCTACCATCTACCCAAGAAATGTGACCCAGAATTGCCTATGTGCAATAGAGTTGCCAATCAGTGCCAGCTGTACCCAGTGCCAGTAAAGGTCTCTTATAATCTCTTTCTGACCAATTGTCCAACTCCTTTACCTTATCTCTAGGCTGAGAGCTCTTGAAGCTGCTGCTGCCACAGCTACCATTGCTTCCACTATATAAGTGGGCCCCAAACTTTTCCTGCTGACCTCCTAAGTTTTCTTAGGCCAGAAAAAATGTCTCACTCTAACTTTTTCTTGACCCTGCTGCTCCAAAATTTGATTTCAGGTGTTATTTAAATTTGTTTTTGTTTTTTGGTATTTTAAAGTTGTTTGGAGGGGAATGTTGGGAGAGTTCAGCTAAGTTGCTTCTAATCCGCCATCTTGGCTCTGTTCCCCACCCCAAATTATCCCTAAACTACAGCACGCAGAATTGAACCTAATACTCTAGATGTGCCCTGACTATGGTAGAATGCTGAGGGACTAGCACCTCAATCTTCCTAGAGGCCATGTCTCTCTTAAAGCAGCCCAAGATTGAATTTGCTTTGTGGGCTGCCATGTCACATTATTGACTCATATAGAACTTCATATCTACTAACCTCCCCCACCTCCCACCCCGAGATCTTTTTTAAACAGACAGTTGTCTAACCATGTACCCCACATCTTGTACTTGTGAAGTCATTTTTGAATCTGAGAAATACACCACATACAAGCATACATATAAAGAAAATCAATACAAGGTGGTTTGGGAGGGAGGCCACCAGCAGTTGAGGAATCAGGAAAGGCCTCATGTAGAAGGTGTCACTGAAGCTGCTTCATGAAAGAAGGGAGGGCATTCTAGGCATGGGAAATGGTGACTCCAAGAATACAGAACCAGAAGATGCACTGGTGGGTCTGCAAAGCATTTTGTAAACCTTAAAGGGCTATGTCAATGCTAACTATCACTCATTACTGGGAAAATAAAGAAGGCATTTGGCTGGATTTTAGAGTGAAGGAAGGAGAGTGGTAGATATGGAGGCTATAATAATCAGATGAGATCAAGTTGTGGAATGCCAAAAAAATTTATATCAGAACCCCAAGGCATTATCTGCCTTCCCATTCACTCATGGCTACAGAATAGGGTGGGTTCCAAAGATGGCTCCATGAACTCAGGTTGTCACATCACTGCCTTATTGGGCAGTGCCTGGAGGCCCCTCTACAAGGTACCTTCCTATATATAGTCAGATCTTAGAAAGAAGTGATGAGCCTCAGTTCAGGCTATGAAAGGAAAGCAGATAGACTGAGTTATGACCATGTCATGGTAGAAACCAATATTCTAGTTTGGGGAGAACAGTATAAAGGTGTGTATGTGTGTATATGTATATATACTTATTATCTGGGTTGGCCTTTTGAGCATGCCCAGCTTGGCTGACATGGGGCCCATTGTGTCTTCTACTATGTGAATGGGAGTAGCCTCCTTGATTGACTGCCCATGTTTTTAAAAGATGGTGGAAAAGAGAGGGAACAGCTCAGTCTTGCCATTTTTAAAGATGCAAACAACCAATCAAAGAAGCTACCCCCATCCACATGGTAGGGTACACAATGGACTCCACATTAGCCCAACTGGATGTTCTCAAAAGTCCAGCTAGGGTTACATATGTGCATGCATGTATGTTACATGTTACATATGTATATACACATGCATGTACATGCATATGCACAAACACTTTATACAGTATTTCATATAGAAATACATTTGTATATGTGCATGCATATGTATGTATACGTATATACGTATATTATGTATGCGTCATCTGACTATAAACATATACGTAGTTATACATAACATCAAATAAAACTGTCCAATCTGAGGGCTATTTGACAATGGAAACTTTGACACTTGGAATCTTTTGCAAAAGGATTTCATGAGCTACATGCAAGATCTGACTCTATCATTCATTTTGCTTAGCTAATCACATGTTCTGATTTGTAAGCTAGTTTTCCTTCAGGAAAATGTGCAAATCCCGTAAGATGAGGAATCTTTGGGGATGATAGAGGAAAGGGTGTATCACATTAGCCAAGTCCCATCTATTAGGAGTATCTCTAGTGTTTCATGTTGTTGTCTGTCCTTCATCTTTGAATAGGATCAATGACATCATGGGGTGATGTCTTGACTTCTTTATGAATTAGATTTAAGTGAGTCAGTGTTGCAGTTATTTGCCTCACTCTCTCTTCTAGAGTCATCGAAATTCAGTAGCAAGACAAAAGTCAAGACAGCTGGAGATGGCCCTCAATGCATTGGATGACCTTGGTGTCTTTGATTTCTGACCAACCTCTAAGTGCTCCCCAGTGCCTAATTCAGCTACTTTCACAGCCATTGGAACAAATCGTTCTCATCTGTTTATTCCACCAGGGAAAGTTTTCACATGTTTGGAGTAGACACCCCTCTAACTTACCAAAAGGTTTGAGGTCCATTGGTTATCCTCAACCAGGGTTAGCCCATATACTGCTAAGAGATGGACACCAAAGGGGAATGAGCAGCTCTGAAAAGGACTTGGCAAGCCTTCACATCAGAAGTGCCAGTCCTCCTTGGACACCCCATACAGCAGTGTTTCGTAAACACTTGTTGACTGAGTACCATATTCTAGGCCAGCACTCTCCCCTGTTGGGGAAATCATGGCATAGGATTAATGATGGAGCACTTGAGGACTTTTGGTCCAAAGCTGTTCCCATCTCAGTCTGCTGATGTTTGACTCTGTGAGTAGAGGCAGAGTGAAGCAGAAGGGCTCCTTCATCCATACCCAACCCGCCCATGTGTCCATGTAACCAAGTGTACATAAAATGTTATGTTAAAATTTGATCATGTTTTTTATATGTAAGACAGAACTTTCCATACAATAGGCATCTAATAAATGCTTATTTGTGTTCAAGTGCTTGAGGAATGGGGTGTTCTGATTTTCTGAATGTGCTGGTTAATCTAGAAAACTCTATTTCAGCTCCCAGGGTGTAGGTGTCCCCAGTAATTGCTACCATTTATAGAATGCTTTAAGGTTTGCAGAGCACTTTATGGATGTTATCTCAACTGATCCTCACAACGACCCTGGGAGGTGGGTACTATTATTATCCCCATTAGCAGATGAGGAAACTGAGGCTGATGGGTTAAGTGACTTGTCCAGGGTCATATAGCTAATAAGTACCTAAGGCAAGATTTGAACTCAGGTCTTCCTGACTCCAAGCCCAGTGCTCTTATTACACTCATTATCTAGCTGCCATCTATCTATCTAGACAAAAAATTCTGTCCGGGGTTTTCTAATGTTCTCTCTCTGTATCTACTCTCTTGGCAATCTCATTGATCCCAATAGTTTTAATTATTATTTGTACACAAATGACTCCTAGATCTATATATCTTGTTTATGTATCTCATCAGATCTATAAATCTTATCTGGTCCTTGTTGCTCTCCTGACCTCTATTTTCACATCACCAACCAATGTCCAATAAAAATTGGACATTTTCAACTGGATGACCCTGAGGCATCTTAAACTCAACATGTCTTAGACATAGTTCATTACTTTTTCTCCTAAAACCTAACCTTCTTCATAATTACCCTAACTCTGTTGAGGGCACCATCATATTTTTAGTTATCCACGTTCATTCCATTGGAGTCCTCTTTCACTCCTTACTCTCCCTCACTTCCCATAACCAATCATTGCCAAGTTTTGTTGATTTTACCTACAAAACTTCCTTTTTATCATTCTCCTTTCCTCTTCATGGCCACCACTCTGCTTCAGGCCCTCATTATATCTTGCCTGGACAATTATCTTCTAATCATTCTCCCGAGTCTCCCTTCTCCAGCCATCCTTCATAAAGCGGCCAAATTGATTTTCTTAAAGTACACCTTTGACTCTGCTATTCCCCTGCCCAAGAAGCTACAGTGACTCCCCTTTTTTTGTCATTTTGCATGTATCCTCCAACCCATCACCTCCCATTTTCTCCTGCATATCACCCCCACAATCGTCTTTCTCTTTCTCTAATCTTCAATCTTTCCCTATCTGCTGGTTCCTTCCTTATGGCCTTTTACACACACCTGAGTCTCCTCTTAAAAGCATTTACTAGATCTTATCATCCTCCTAAGCTGTCATCCTTTATATCTCTTCCCTTCCATATCCAACTCCCACAAAAAGCTGTTTATAAGTTGCCTACACTTCCTCTCCTCTAAACCTTTTGCAATTGAATTTTTTATCTCATCAACCACAACTGCTCTCTCCAAAGTAATCAATGATCTCTTAATCAATTTGAAGGATCCTCATCCTTTCCCATCTCTCAGAAGCTTTTGATACTGTTGACCATGCTCTCTTCCTGGATTGTCTCTTCCCCTCTAGGTTTTCACTACTCACTCTTGGCTCTCATCTGGGCCTGTCTGTCCATTTCTTCTTAGCCTCATTGGCTGGTTCATCATCCATATCATGCCCTTTAACTGAGTATGTACTCCAAGAGTTTGTCCTGAGCCCCCTTATCTTCTCTCTCTATACTTTCTCACTATATGCAGTGGGTTTAATTATTATCTCTATGTAGATGATGCCAGATCTATATATTCAGCCCTGTTCATTCTCCTGAACTCTAGTTATTCATTTCCAATGGTTTATTTGACATTCCAAACTGGATATCCTATAGACATTTCAAACTCAATATGTCCAAAACAAAATTCATTATCTTTCCCCCAAAACCTATCCCTCTTCCTAATTCTATTCTTTTTTTTTGTACATATGTGATGTATTGTTGTTGTTGTTCAGGCATGTCCGACTCTTCATGACCCCATTTGGGGTTTTCACGGCAAAGACACTGGAGTGATTTGCCTTTTCCTTCTCCAGATGACGAAAATGAGGCAAATAGGGCTAAGAGATTGCCTAGGGTAACACAGCTAATAAGTGTCTGAGATCAGATTTTAACTCAGGTCTTCCTGACTCCAGTTCCAGTACTCTATCCATTGCACCACCTGGCTGACCATGTGGTATATACTATATGTGGTATATAAGATATGTGTTATATACTATGCTAATATATAGGCATGTTTTCTCCTCTAATAGAAGATAAACTCCTTGAAGTCTGGAACCATTCATTTTTGTCTTAGTATCCCTGGGGCTTAGCAGAGTGCTTGACATACAGTAGGTGCTTAATAAATGCTTGTTGACTGCTTGACTTATGATGAAATACAAAGTCCTCTTTTAAAGCTTTTTTTTAAAGAGTTTTTAAAGCCCTTCACAGTCTGCTCCAACCAGTCTTTTTAGACTTATCTTACCCTCCTCCCCATATGCATTCCACATTCTATACTTATTCTCCATACACGACTTTCCATTTTCCACCTCCATTCTTTCGCACAATCTTTTCCCCAGGTGAGGAATGTTTTCCCTTCTCACCTTTGTCTTTCAGAATCCCTAGATCTCTTCCAGACTTAGCTCAAGTGTCATTTCCTACATGAAGCCTTTCTTGATACGCCCACTTAACTGTTAGGGTTCTCCCTCTGCCCCAAATTACTTTGCATTTGTATTTACTTGCTTATGTACACATTGTTTCCCCCAAGCTCTTTGAGGGCTGGGAATATTTCATTCTTGTCTTTGTAAAGCACCTACCACAGTTCCTGATATATAGGGAAGGGATCTGGGATTGCATTGACATAGAGAACTTTGGAAGAAATTCCCTCTTCCAATGCAGGCTGGCATCTTCTCTCTAATTTATAGTTGGAGAATTGTCTGGAACCCTGGGAGGTTATGTGATTTGTCCAAAGTGATAGGGCTTGAACCCAAGTCTTCCTAGCTCTGAGACCAGTTCTCTTTTTATACCATGTTGCTTTTTTCCTGGCAAGTAGTAGGTGTTTAATAAATGATTACTGAATCAAACTGAATTGGTTGTAATAGGAGTAGAGATTAGGGACAGAGGTACATGTTTCTTCCTTGTTGCTCCTAAAATGATAAAATGTCTTTTTTTTTTTGAGAGGCAATGGGGTGAAGTGACTTGCCCAGGGTCACACAGCTAGTAAGTATCGTGTCTGAGGCCAAATTTGAACTCAGGTCTTCCTGAATCCAGGGCTGGTGAGAGCAACATCCACTGTGCCATCTAGCTGCCCCAATGAATACTTGGCTAAGCCAGGAAGCCAATTGTATATGCCCATTTTTTTTTTTTTTTGCTTTTTTGGTGAGGCAATCAGGGTTAAGTGACCTGCCCAGGGTCACACAGCTAGTAAGTGTCAAGTGTCTGAGGCTGGATTTGAACTCAGGTCCTCCTGACTCCAAGGCCAGAGCTCTAATGATAAGATGTCTTGTGGTCCTGATTACAGAGACCTCAACTAGGAGATAGTAATGGAAGAGGAGGATGGTAAAGATGGACAAAAAAAGCAGAGAGAGAGAAAGATACATTGAGAGATTGAAGAGTAGAAAAAGCAGGAGATAAGAAAGGAAAGCGAAAGGGAGGAACAGAGAGGAAAGGGAAAGGAAAGAGAAGGACAGAGAGAGAAGTGGCTAGCTACTTTTTTATTTTTTAATTACCTTTTCATGTTTAAAATTTTTTCTTTTTATTATGAACTTAATCACCAACAAACACAAACATTTAGATACATACAAAGAGCAAGAAAAAGGATTGCATAAGGAGCTGTGAACTTCTGTTTATAGTTTTTTGCAATATAGTAGTAACAACAGTATAGGTAGTAACAAAATTGGTTGGTGTTCCCTTCTGCTTGTCTTTTTTTCTGTATATTTTACTACATTATTGACACTTTTCTTTTTTCATTTCTATCACTACCATCACCTTCTTTTCCAAATATATCCCTCCCATCTTCACTCCTAGCAAACCATCCTTTGTAACAAAGAATAAAAAAGGTAGAGAAAAAAAGTAAGTTCAGCTAAACTAACCAACACATCAACTAAGCAATCATTCGTACCAATTTCCCATCTCTTCAAAGAAAGGAGGTCATTGCATTTTTTTCATCTCTTCTCAGACCAAGCTTGATCATTATAATTATGTAACATTCAAGGTTTTTTTTCTCTTTTTAGTTCTTTCCATTTATGTTATTGAAATAATTGTATATACCATTTTTCTCATTCTGCTTTTTAAACTCTGCATCAGTTCATGTAAATCTTCCCATGCGTCTCTGAATTCTTGATGTTTCTTGTTCCTTACAGTGCAGTAATATTGTATTACATCCACATACCACGGTTTGTTTAGCCATTTTCTAACAAGTGGGTATCTACTTTGTTACCACAAGTGTTGCTATGAATATTTAGGTGTGTTTGGGGCATTTCTATCTTTTACCTCTTTGAGGGAATATGCCTAACAATCAGATCTCAGGGCCATTTTACCCACTCATTTTAGTGTAATTCCAAATTGCATTCCGGAAGATTTTTTACCATTTCACAAGTCCAACTGATGGTTATAATTGTAATTTATTCTAAACTTCATATTCATCCCATATGTTGCTTACCATCATTTGAGGTAAGTGGATCAATAAACCTCACATACTCAGCAACTAAGTAAGCAAAGGCTGCTCCTTATAGAGCAGTAGGATGTATGATTGTCAAGAAGTCTGGTACCCATCACCAGAGGTCATATTTATAGGACTTAGAGCTGGAAGGAAACTTTGAGATCTTCTAGCCCAACTCCATCATTTAATAGATGAGGAAACTGAGCCCTGGAAGGATGAGGTGAGTTTGACTTGTCCAAGATCACCCAAGTAGTATATAAAATGACCGGGATTCTAAGTTCTCTGACTTAGAATGAGATGCTCAGTCAACAGTCTCTTACATTTGTAGAACATTTTCACATCCATTATTCATACCATAGCCCATGTGGTAGGTATGGCAAGTACAGGTATCCACATATTACAGATAAGGACACTAAGGCCCTGAGAGGTAACGTGATTTACCTAAGGTCCTAGAGCCAGTATGCAACAGAGTCTGGATTTGAATCTGGGTCTTTAAACCCTGGGGCAGCTAGGTGGTGCAGTGTATAGAACTCCAGGCCTAGAGTCAGGAAGACTCATCTTTCTGAGTTCAAATCTAGCCTCAGACACTTATTAGCTGTGTAACCCTGGGCAAGTCACTTCACCCTGTTTGTCTCAGTTTTCTCATCTGTAAAATGGACTGGAGAAGGAAATGGCAAACTATTCCAGTATCTTTGCTAAGAAAATCCCAAAAGGGGTCAGGAAGAGTTGGACATGACTGAAACAACTGAACAACAAATCAGTTAGATTCTCTTCAACTCATTTTCATAAGAGGCTGAGCAAGATAGAGCTAATTGGGGAGCAAACAACTCCATCATTCTGCATCAGGAGACTTTGACAACTGAGATCTATGCTACCAGCCCTGCCTAGCTCCTAACTGTCTGGGGCAGGGGTGGGGAACCTGTGGCCTCAGGGCCATAGGTCACCCTCTAGGTCCTTGGCTGTGGCCTTTTGACTGAGTCCAAGTTTTACAGAACAAATCTCTTTATTAAGGGGATTTGTTCTGTGAAATATGGATTCAGTCAAAGGGATGCACTTGAGGACCCAGAGGGCCACCTGTGGCCTTGAGGCCACAGATTCCCCATTCCTGGGGCAATCACCACCTCTTTGAGCTTCAGTTTCCTCATTTGTAAAAATGAGAAGGCTTGGGGCAGCTAGGTGGCACAGTGGATAGAGCACCACCCCTGAAGTCAGGAGGACCTGAGTTCAAATCCAGTCTCAGACCACACACTTGACACTCACTAGCTGTGTGACCCTGGGCAAGTCACTTAACCCCAATTGCCTTGCAAAAAAAAAAATGAGAAGGCTAGATAAAATGTATTTAATAATATTTTTCAGCCCCACAACCCATGAGTCTATATAATTCTATGCTCCATACCACGGACCTTCAAAAATTAAAAAAAATTAAAAAAAATTTTCTATTTGGGAACTTAAACTGCTTCCGTGTCAATTAGCAAACTCATGTTAAGAATTTGTTTTATTTTTTGAAATATGTACTTTTGTAATTCCATGGCCTTTGAATTCCAGGATCATTTTTCTGTGTCTTTACTTATGAGGTTTCTCTCAGGCAGAGAGTAGCTTTGAAAGTTCATATTGAGGCTAAGCAACCACCAGAGACGCCACTAACAGGCCTGAGGAGGGAGAACAGAGGAAAGTGAGGAAAAAACATTCTCTACTAGGGCATGAGTAGTAGAATTAAAAGATGTTCACTTGTATCACTGTCAATCTAAAGAATTGTCAGGAAGAAGAGAGTAAGGCAACATCAGCAGTGGCTGTCCTGGCACTGTACTCCACATAGCCTCAGATATAGCCCTTTAAGTAATCACGAAAAGAAAAAAAATGACATTATAAATTACATTGGAGATACCATTTAATGTCTTAAAGATACATTCCCTTCCATATCTAAAATCTTGATGTGGATGTCAGGGTAGCATAAGTGAAAAAAGTCCTGAGTTTGAAGTCAGAACACTAGGCTTTGTACTGACCACCTGGGTGATCCTAGGTAAATCACTTCACTTCTCTGGGATTCAGTTTCTACATCTGCAAAATGAGGGAGTTGTACTCAGTGACTCCCAAGTTCCTTTCCAACTTTTTTTTTTTGGTTAGGCAATTAGGGTTAAGTGACTTACCCAGGGTCACAAAGCTAGTAAGTTTCAAGTATTTGGTCTGAGGCCAGATTTGAACTCAGGTCCTCCTGACTTCAGGGCCGGTGCTCTATCCTCTGCACCACCTAGCTGCCCCCCCAATTCTTGATCTATAGACCTACAACCTGGCTTTGGATTCTGCCTTTGCTTCTCAGGTGAGTGATGATGGTGGGTGCTTGTGCTCACATGGGGTAGAGCTCTGTGTGTGTGTGTGTGTGTGTTTGTGTGTGTGTATGTTTCATTGTATCAGTTTAGGGACAGAAACCTCCCTTCTTCCCATGATGGAAACTGAGGAAATCACACAGGAGCTCCAGCATGGCTTTAGTGTCTTCCAGAAGATGGAAGTACCTAGCTTGGAGAGGATAACGTGCTTAGTAGTTAGATGAAGATGGTCACTTGCTTTGTTAACATATTTAACATAAAAAAAATACACAGAAGATAGGAGAAGGAAATTCTGAAGGTGGTATGGATAAGAAAGGCAGTGTTTGTACTACCATGATAAATTTGATGTATACGGGCAGAGCCAAGATGGCGGAGGGAAAGCAGTGACTTCTTGAGCTCTCCCCCAAACTCCTCCAAATACCTGTAAAAAATGACTCTAAACACATTCTAAAGCAGCAGAACCCACAAAAAAACAGAGTAAAACAAATTTCCAGCCCAAGACAACCTGGATGGCTGAATGGAAAGGTATATCGCACTGGGCTGGGAGAGGAGTGCAGTTCAGCATGGGCGCGCAGGCTGCAGCGACCCTGGAGCAGGCCTCAGAGGACTGAATTGTGGGTAGCTGTGGCGGTTTCCAGAATTCTCAACCCAGGAACGCCAAAGACAACTTAGAGGGTCAGTGGTAAAAGTCTGTGACTGCGGTGAGAGAAGAAGTTAGGTCTCAGCCACCCCCAGGGCCGTGGCTGTTTCCTGAGCTTCCGGCCCACAGACTGAGGGGGAATCGAGTGGCTGATCAGAGGGAGATTGTAGGGATCTCTTTGCCAGTGCTGAGGCAGGGATCTCTTTGCCAGTGCTGAGGTAGGAATCTCTTGCTTTGCCCGTGCTTGGATCTGGGTCACAGTTCTGAGGGGAGGTCCTGGGGCAAGGAGGAGCGCTGGTGTGGTGGAGCTTGTTGTGGCAGTGGAGAGAAAACACCTCGACCCTTATCATCGCACCTTGAAAGAACTGAAAATTTTCAGGTCCCTAGAAGTAGCTCTGAAAACAGCTGCACAAACCCCTGAAGCTTGGGACAGTACATTCTCCACATTGGAAACAGACTCTTACCTTAACAAAGAGTTTAAAACTCAAGTAATTGGTTGGGATCATGAGCAAGCAGCACAAAAAGAGTCAGACTATATTATCTTACTTTGGTGACAAAGAAGATCAAAACATACAACCAGAAGAAGAAAACAAAGTCAAAGCTCCTACATCCAAAACTTCCAAGAAAAATATGAATCAGTCCCAGGCCTTAGAAGAGCTCAAAAGGGATTTTGAGAAGCAAGTAAGAGAAGTAGAGGAAAAATTGGGAAGAGAAATGAGAGTGATGCAAGAAAATCATGAAAAGCAAGTTAACAGCTTGCTAAAGGAGACCCAAAAAAATACTGAAGAAAATAACACCTTAAAAAATAGCCTAACCCAAATGGCAAAAGAGGTCCAAAAAGCCAATGAGGAGAAGAATGCCCTTAAAAGCAAAATTGGCCAAATGGAAAAGGAAGTCCAAAAGATTACTGAAGAAAATACTTCCTTAAAAACTAGAATAGAGCAATTGGAAGCTAGTGACTATGAGAAATCAAGACACTGTAAAACAAATCCAAAAGAATGAAAAATTATCTCATTGGAAAAACAACTGACCTGGAAAATAGGTCCAGGAGAGAGAATTTAAAAATTATTGGACTAGCTGAAAGCCATGATCAAAAAAAGAGCCTAGACATCATCTTTCAAGAAATTATCAAGGAAAACTGCCCTGATATTTTAGAACCAGAGGGCAAAATAGAAATGGAAAGAATCCACCAATCTCCTCCTGAAAGAGATCCCCAAAGGAAAACTCCTAGGAATATTGTAGCCAAATTCCAGAGTTCCCAGGTCAAGGAGAAAATATTGTAAGCAGCTGGAAAGAAACAATTCAAATATTGTGGAAACACAATCAGGATAACACAAGATTTAGCAGCTTCTACATTAAGGGACCACAGGGCATGAAATATAATATTCTGGAGGGCAAAGGAGATAGGATTACAACCAAGAATCACCTACCCAGCAAAACTGAGTATAATCCTGTGGGGGAAAAAATGGTCATTCAGTGAAATAGAGGACTTTCAAGCATTCTTGATGAAAAGACCAGAGTTGAATAGAAAATTTGACTTTCCAATACAAGACTCAAGTGGAACATGAAGAGGTAAACAGGAAAGAGAAATCATAAGAGACTTATTAAGGTAGAACTGTTTACATTCCTGCATGGAAAGATGATATTTGTAACTCATGAGACCTTTGTCAGTATTAGGGTAGTTGGAGGGAAAAAATTATATGTATGTATATATAGTTAGTTAGATAGATAGATAGATAGATAGATAGATAGATAGATAGATAGATAGAGGGGCACAGGGCGAGTTGAAGATGAAGGGGTGATATCTGGAGAATAAAATTAAGGAGTGAGAGGATTATGCTTGGAGAAGGAGAAAGGGAAAGGTAGAATGGGGTAAATTATCTCGCAAAAAAACAGAAAAGAAAAGGCTTTTACAGTGGAGGGGAAAAGGGGGGAAGGTGAGAGGGAATGAGTGAATCTTATTCTCATAGGATTTGACTTAAGGAGAGAATAACATACACACTCAACTGAGTATGGAAATCTGTCTTATCCTACAGGAAAATAGGAGGGGAAGGGGACAAGAGAGTAGGGGGATGATAGATATGAGGGCAGATTGGGAAAGGGGGTGATCAGAAGCAAATACTTCTGAGGAGGGACAGGGTCAAAAGAAAGAATAGAATAAATGGAGGGGTGGGATAGGAGTAAGGGAAATAGAGTTAGTTTTTCACAGCATGTCTACTATGGAAGTGTTTTGCATAACTGAACATGTATAGCCTATATTGAGTTGCTTGCCTTTTCAATGAGGTTGGGAGGGGAGGGAGGAAGGGAGAAAATTTAGAACCCAAAGTTTTAAAAACACATGTTTAAAAAAAATGTTTTCACAGGCAACTGGGAAATAAGAAATACAGGAAATGGGGTACAGAAATCTATCCTGCCCTACAGGAAAATAGAAGGGGAAGGTGGGGAGAGATAGCAGGGAAAGCAGACTAGGGGAAGGGGTATTCAGAATTCGTGCCATCTTGGGGTGGGGGGAGGGTCGAGATAGGGTGAAAATTTGGAACTCAAAATTTTGTGGAAGTAAATGTTGAAAACTAAAAATAAATTAATTTAAAAAAATTTTATGTATACGTTAAGAAAAAAAAAAGTTGCCCATGGAAGATTCAGTTTTATATGCAATCTTCTTTATCTTTGCATATGGAAGTTTTCATGCTAGTTGATGACTCATAATAAAAAATGATTTAAAAAAAGAATGTATCCAACTATGAACATGTATTCAGAAGACTCCAGAGTAGGTAGTTTGTGGTGATAAATGAAGGGGAAAAAAATCTGGGCCTCCTCGATAAGTGCATGTTCTAATGGCTGAGGCCTACAATATGCTATAACAGGCTGATGTATGAGTTAATTGAGGAAGAAGTCATTGCATGAGAAGCATGACAGGATGTGAATTGCATTAATTCTCTCTCAGGGTGTGGGCAGAGAGCTAGCAACACAATTAAGAGTAAATTAATAAAACATCCTTAATGCTGAGATGTCTTAATTTGATTAAAGCGCTTTTAATCACACTTTAGGGTGACATTACCCATGCATTCTGCGTCTGGTGAGCTCATTCCACCACTGAGTCTCTCCTCAGCTTCCCTATAACCAATCAGATCCCTGCAGTGTGTCCCTCCTCTCCTCCTCCCCCACCCCTTTTCTGGACAGATGCTGCCATTCAGCATCCCCAGCAGCCAGGACCATGCTGCCTGTCAGTGATCCTTAACTTAGCCTGTGTAGTTAGACACAGCTGGCTACCCACATCCATCTCATCCAAGCCCTTTCAGAATAGGCTGACTATCTTTTAAAGGCCTCTGAACTGAGAAGCTACATAGCAGGTACATGTAGGGGACTAAGGGTCCTGGGGGGCAGAGAGCTGATGCCCACATTTGGTAATACAAACTGGTTTTGTGGGGACTTACTAGGGAGGGTGCCTCCAGGACTGAGGCTGCAGACAATCACCCAGGGATGTTAGGCCCATTTAGTGCTCAGAAACTAAACACAAAATGGAACTCTGGGGAAAAAAAAAACAAAACTTGATGACATTTTTAAAAACTATTGCACAAATTCATCAAGCTTATGTGGGGTGAAGGCTGGTAGTAGCAGAGGAGACTGTTTGGATGGATTTTAAATTAAATTTTGTTATTTTTGTAACTAACTGTGTCCAGGATAATTGGACAATTCAATTAACGTTTATTAAGACTATACTCTGTGCAGGGCACTAGGCTAGGCGTGGCACAGGTTACAAAACTGAATAATGCACAGTCCTCATCCTTGAGGATTTCCCTGTCTCATAGGGAGAGATTTGACAACACCACAAATAATTAGGGTACAAAATAGAATGCGATAAATCAGAGATCAGCGAAGTATGGCCTATGGACCTCATCTGGTGCGCCGGATTTGGAACACGGGCTGTAGTTTGCTGACCCCTGTTAAATGCATAGGAGAAGTAAAAAAACAGTGTTATGTTGTCTCTACCTGAGGAAGCACGGATCACCTGGGGGGGGGGTGGAGGGGTATGAGATTAGGGAAGTGTTATTTTGGAGGAGGGGCCTGGCATTTTAATTGAGCCTAATTTTGGCCTTTTATATTATTTTATAATGAAAGCATTGCAGATATCCCATCCTCTTCCTAGAAGATGATACATAAAGTGTACTGGTGTGTGTGTGTGTGGGGGGGGCAGCCGCAATACTTCATGTCAAAGTGTCACTGTCCCCAGCTGGTAGACCAGGAACCACCCTGTGGAGTAGCTCAGGGAACTCCACTGGATTTTTGTCAGTCACTCCCTGGGGGCTGGGTCCCCCTATCATTTCAGTGATCACCCTCTTTCATGCAAGAAATCCCTTCTGCTTTCAAATAGCCCTCCCTGAGGGACCAAGGAGCTCCTGACTTGGATTTAAGAGGCTAACACCAAGGCCAGGAATGTCCAGGATCATCTACCTATGCCATAGACAAGAAGGAACCATTTCTGCCAGGGGAAGGGAGGGCACCTAAGCCTGAGATCTACAGGGAGCCCTCATTGAAAGTCCCAGAGAGGAAGAGGGGGTTCACCATTCAGGATCGAGAATAGAAGCTGTCTCTCTTTAAACTGATGCAGCACCCCACAATTCCTAGGAAATCAACTGGGCAACCCCTGGGGAAACAAAAAGAAAAATGAAATAGTTTCTGACCTCAAGTAGCCTCTAGAATAGCTGGGGGAAAGAACACTCATTGCTCCTAGCTCTAGAGAGAGGTGTCACATCTTTCACATGCCCTACTTGCTCCCCTTTCCTTCAAGTCTTCTCTTCTCCAGGGTAAAGAGCCCCAGTTCCTTCCACCGATCCTCAAATAAGGCTGGAAAGGCAGTTTGGTTTGAGGCTGTGAAGGAACTTCAATGCCAGCTTGAGAAGTTCGTATTTTATTTGGTGGATGTCACAGCCAGAATATTCACCGGGGCCTCCTCATTTCAGGTCCGGTGCTCCTTCCTCCACACTCACTCCACTTCTCAGAAATAGTCTCAAGCTCATTACCACACTGGGCACTTTTCCTTTCAGATTCAGAAAAGGGATAACCAGGCTTCCCGGAGGGTTTACGAAATGACATAAATGGAATGTTTTGGAAAGTTCTCATTAAGTAGGTTAGCAGTGATTGCCTGCAGCCAAGGAAATGTTTCTGAAGCCAGTGAGAGGAAACAGCTCCCCACGCTGGCTGACCACGTGGCCAGGCTCGGTGAGCACAGGAGTCTGGCTCTTACGAGTCCCAGCATCTCTTGGGAGCCCTTGGATGCACTGTTAATTGGGTTAAAACAGCAGCTGTGATTAGTACTAGAGGCAGGGTGTGTTATTATGCTCAGGAGTCCCATCAGGTTGCACAACCAAGCATTGTTGACTTGCTTGGGTCTCTTAGATAACTGGGCATCACCTTAACTGTGTATGGAGTCTATCGTCCTGATGCTGAGAGTCATTTCTGACTGCTCCATTCATGGCCAGGATTTGTGGCAATCTCATTGAGTATCTTAGGAATGTGACAGCTGGCTTTGGGGCCAGGAAGTCATGAATTCAAGTCTCCCCTCTGGCACTTACTGTCTGCAGGATGCTGTGCAAGTCACTTAATTTCTCAGGGCTCTAGGCAACTCTCTAAGAACATAAATTGTACAGAACATACCAACCTGTGCTGGTAGTGGGAAGTTTCCCCTCCTGGGAGTCCCCTATGCTAAGAAAATCACAGGTCCCATCCCTGTTGCTCCCTATGAACCTGGGAGAAATGAAAGGCGAAAATTGTGAAAGCATCGGAATCATACAATCTGACTGTTTGAAGGGATCCCCAAGACGATCTAGTCCAAGCCCCTGTCTAAAAAGAAATTCTTCCCATAACATCCTCAACAGGTGACTAAGCTTCTCCTTGAACACCTCCAGTGAAGGGCAGCTTACTTCTCGCCCAGGCGGCCCATTCTGGGGATGAGCAGCTCTAGTTGTTAGAACCTTCTTTCTATTGAGCTGAAACCTGCCTCCCTCTGTCTCTAGCCCCTCCTCCTAAATCTGGCCTTTTCACCACAGCTCTTCCAAATCAAAGCCGTTGATAAGTCCCTAAGTCTTCTGTTCGCCAGACTAAACATCCCAGAAGGATCCTTCCGATGCTCCTTTTATCGTAGTTCATAACGTAGATTATGAGAAATCGACTAACCCATCTCTGTATGTGGTGTGGGGGAGGGGAGCGGCAGGGTCCGAGCTGGCTTCTCCCTGGGACGGCTGGGACTGGGAAAAAGATCACCGCTGCGCTTCTTGCCTCCTCCTTCAGTCAAGCATTTATCAAGCCGCAGCTGTGTGCCAGGCCCCCTGGTAAGCCCTAGGGATCCCAAGGAAGGCAAAAACTCGCTGCTCCTGAGTAGCTCCGTAGACCATTGGGAAGACACACACAAAGGACTTGGTGCACACAGACAATATACATGAGTGTGCATGCATACATGCACGCACATATTTGTGTATATATGGAGTGTATATGCACACATGTGTGTATGATGTGTACATGCATGTGTGCACACAATATATGTGTACTGTCAGCATATTTTGTACATGGATACATACAATACTATATATGTGCACGCATATCCACATAGATATACATGGATTGTTATGTTTGTATGTACACATGTATGCACTATGTGGGTGTGTGTTCATGTGTATGTGTGTGTACATATGTGTGCACATATGCACATATATATAGGTGCTGTGTTTGTGTTTATATGTGCACATATAAGAGATTTGAAAGAAGCCAGGGAAACCAGGATTCTGAGGAGGGGAAGTCGTTCCAGCCACAGGAGACAGCCCACACAGAGCATGGAATTGGGCAATGGTGTGCTCCCAGTGAGGAGTGTAAATGGGCAAGTGTAGTCGGGTCAGAGAGAATGCAGAGGGAAGCAAGCGGTAAGAAGACTGGAGAGATAATGAGAAGACCCTTAAATGCTAAACAGAAGAAGACCATTAACTTGGAGGGAAACCATGCTGACCAATTATGATTATGCCACTGAGACAGCATGAGAGAGTGAAAAGAACCTTGTTTGAAGACCTCCACAGAGGGAGAACCAGGGTATGTTGGAGCTAGCTTGTATCTGCTTGAGAGAGCCGATCGTTAAATTTTTAGTTTTTTTGTTGTTATTCAGTCACGTCCAACTGTTCGTGACCCCATTTGGGGTTTTCTTGGCAAAGATATTGGAGTGGTTTGCCATTTCCTTCTCATTTTACAGATGAAGAAACTGAAGCAAACAGGCTCAAGTGACTTGCGCAGGGTCACCCAGCTAGTAAGTGTCTGTGACCTTATTGGAACTCAAACCTTCCTGACTCCAGGCCCAGGGCTCTGTTCACTGAGCCACCTAGCTGCCCCCAATTTTCAGTCTAGCATTTGCCAGTTTCCTAGGTATAAAGGCTACCTACCACCTTTTGCCTATGCTACCCTTTCAGAGCTATATTCCAGTTAATATTATCCTACTAAGTCTCATTGATATTTGTCAAATGTTAAATCCAATCCCTTGTGATAGGATCTCAAAGTTAGCCTCCTTGCTGTCCATGATTACATGCCTTGAATATTTCCATACCAGCATCTAAGGCTATGAATTGAATTGCTGGCTACTTTTTGACCCAGTATGGGATTTCCTTGGCAAAGATACTGGAGTGGTTTGCCATTTCCTTCTCCAGTGGATTGAGGCAAACAGAGGTTAAGTGACTTGCCCAAGGTCTCACAGCTAGTAAGTATCTGAGGTCAGATTTTATTTAACTGAGGTCTTCCTGACCCCAGGCCCAGCCCTCTATCCACTGAACCATCTAGTTGACTCTATACTATGTTCTTACCAGCATTTATTAGGTGTATTTCAGCGTGGGCTGGGAGCTTTGTCCTTCCTATATTTTAAGCCATGTTACAGAAATGTGTTAGCCATACAAAGATCTATTATTTATACATTCCTATAGGAGGTAGCTCTTCCATTCCCAGTATTGCCATCCATCTCTTTCCATCCCTTGCTCTCCCCAACCCCCTGCAAAGAAGGGATTTTCAGGCATTTTCTTCCCCTTCCCAGACTCCCCCTAGACCCCCGTTTCCAGTGAGCTGGACCAACAGCTAGGAGGGAACTTAAAGGTCATCTAGTCCAGTTCTTTCATTTTGCAGATGAGGAAACTGAGTCCCAGAGAAGGGAAATAATTTGCCCAAGGACAAACAGAGGGCAAATGACAGAACCAGAATTTGAATTGAGATTCTCTGACTTTGTCTGATACTGTCCCTTTCATAGCTTAGGGTTTATTACTGTGGCTCCACTGAGTTCCCCCTCCTTAGGCTCTGCTAGTAGGTCATGGGAATGTAAGAGCTGGAAGAAACCTTGGAAATCATTTAGTCCAACCCATGGGTCTTTACAAATAAAGGATAAAATACACAAGGTTTAATGACTTGTCCAAGGTCGTGCAAGAAGAACTGAAATCTAATAACTCCCAGCTCTACCTAATAGACTATATGTTGCCTTCCTGATTCTTTATTCTTTTCCCTAAAGCTAGTTTGCATTTCTGCTCAAAAACAGTGTTTAAACATTGTTCAAAATATTGTTTTGTATAAATGGTATAAATCCTTTAAGAACGTTGGGGGGGGGACCTCTTGTTATCTGGGGCAGTTTATGAGCTGAAGTGGGATACTAATTAATTCCAGCTAGTGTATGCAATGAAGTGAGATAAAACTCCGGCTGAAGAAGTCAAAGCTGATGGGGAAGAGGCGGAGGGGAGCAACAGTGTAAAGAGTCTCCTTCCACTTCGGAGAAAGGAGACTTAGGGCACTTTTAAAATTCTCAGTGACATCACATTAGATTATAATTTTTTCTCACTCTTCTGCCGCTGTAAGAAAGGTCATGGGAAATCACAGAGCAGGGGAACAGCCCAGACCCTCCCAGTCAATCTGGGGGGCTGGTTAGGCCAATTGAAACCTTTCCCCTAACCTGCTTGAATAGTCAAGGGAAAGGTTGTTGTGTTTGTCCTTCATTCTCGAAGAGGACCATGACATCAGGGAGTTGATGACATGACTTGCAATTGACTTTTATTTGAGTGAGGGAGGGCTGCACAAGGTCACCAGCCTCACTTTCTCCCCCAGAGTCATCTGGGTCCAGTGGCGCGAAATAGATCAGAATGACTGGAGATGGACCCGCTCGAGGAAAAGTGAATGGGGTTCAAAGATGTTTATTTGACCAGGAAGGAACTTCAGAAATCATCTAATCCAGGGGTGGGGAACCTGCAGCCTCGAGACCACATGTGGCCTTCTAGTTCCCCGGGTGCGGCCTTTTGACTGAGTCCAAGTTTTAGAGAACAAATCTTTATATTAAGGGGATTTGTTCTATGAAGTTTGGATTTAGTCAAAGGGACACACTTGAGGACCTAGAGGGCCACGTGTGGCTTTGAGGCCAAAGGTTCCCCACCCCTGATTAATCCAAAGCCCTCAATTTATAGGTGAGGAACCAATGCCGGGTCTCCAGTGTTCCTGGCTCAACCACAAGACCCACCTAAAGGCCTGTTAGAAGTGATATCTGAGTCTGTCCTAACAGTGAGGACAAGCTGCCAGAGAGGAGTTTGGATTCCAAGCTAAGATGCAGGGTGAGAAACAAAGAAATGTTAAAGATCAATGAGGCACCGAATGGTATATTAAGCATT